>NW_022196913.1:44833238-44836460 GCF_008632895.1 Mastomys coucha | reverse complement strand
CCTCCTCCTCCTCCTCCTCCTCCTCCTCTTCCTCCTCCTCCTCTTTCTCCTCCTCTTCCTTCTCCTCCTCCTTCTTCTTTTCCACCTTCTTCTTTGTCTCCTTTTTTTCTGAGACAGAGTTTCTTTGTGTAGCCTTGGCTATTCTGGAACTAGCTCTGTAGACTGGATTGGCCTCAAACTCCAGATATCTGTCTGCCTCTGCCTCTTGAGTGCTGAGATCAAAGGTGTGTGCTACTACCACCAGGACCTCTGAGCCATTCTTAAAGTCTAACCCACAGGCTGTTTCCTCAGCTTTCCAATCTACTATCTTGATACTTAGAATAAATGCCTTCTACTAAATCAAGAAGAATGGGTCTTGTTCTTTGAAACTTAAACCTGGCAAGTAGGATTACATCTACTACTTGAATATCATAATTAAATAGAAATGTTCTCAGGTCTTAGAAGAAAAATGATAACAGAGATCATAATATCCCACAGGTCAGTTTATTATTTCTCAGTTTATTTTTGCTTTTTGAGACAGGGCTTATAATGTTTATAATTTTAATGATGTAGAAAAGAAATCAAGAGCTGGGAGATTTGGCAATGAAAACAGCCTTTCTTTTGGGCTCAGCAGATATGCTTTTGTGGAGGACAAAAAGGTCACTTTTTAAGAGGCTGTGTGAAAAGTTTGCCTTTTGCTAGCAAGTGTCAGCCCAGATAGCATTATTTCTGGTTTGAGGTTATCATTGAAGAAGTCAAGAACATAGACTGACAAGTGAAGGGTGTTGCCAGGGAAGCATTCCTGATAGTGGGAAATTAACAACCAGAAAGGAAAGCAGCTCTCACAGGAACCCTGGTGAAGTACCATAGGACAAAGGGCTCTGCTGCTGATCAATTTGAAAACTACATTCTTGGGTAATGATTTTTTCCTATGTCTTTGGTTGTATATTGAGCCAAGAGATGGTTGTGCAGAATTAGTAAGAGCCAATAAACAGTCTCATGATAGAAATTCTTTCAGTTGCTGTCCATCTGTCAAATAAAACTTGGCTGGGTAGGGATTTTTTTTTCCTGGTGCTTAAAGTTCTGTTAAATTTTTTCTACTATAGTCTGATATTTATGGATCCAGGAACAAAATTTGAAGACAGTCTAATTTTTATTATACAGCAGATGATATTTCTGCCTTTACTTATTCATTTATGGGATGCAATTGAAAAAAAACCCACCAAACAAAAATGGCCCACCTTGCTGGAAGGGGCTGGTTAGGGAGATATTGCGTCTTGGAAGGTTAGGTCTTTACAAGTTCCAATGCAGTCTGAAAAATGGACTTTCTTAAGTACTGCATGGGCTCTGAATTGACCACTTGAGTGTCCAATATGATTCTATGTCTGACAAGGTTTGCCTTTTTACAAGAACAGGAAAACAACAACAATAACAGTAGCAACAAAATGCCCATAGAGGAATGTGGCAGATATCAGACAGTCATGTTGTCAAGAACATTATCTTGATGCCTTAGGGAGACACAAAACGTTAGTGGCACTAGGCTGGCTGACATAAGAAGACGGCTGTAAATTTGAGGCCAGTCTGGACTGTACAGTGAGACCCTGTTAAATTCAAAGTAAGATAGAGGCAAAAAATGGCTAGTTAGATGGCTCAGTAGTCCCATAAGTGTAAGGACCTAGGTTTGAAGCTGTAGCACCTATATGGAAAGCCAGGGTTGGGGCTGAAGAGATGGCTCAGTGCTTTTAAGAGTACTGGATGCTCTTCCAGAGGACCTAGTTCAGTTCTCCACATCCTTATTGCGACTTACAACCATCCTTAACTTCACTTTCAGGGAACCCAACACTCTCTTCTGACCTCAAAGGACAGCAGGCATGTACATGGTTCACATGCATGTATGAAGGAAAACATTCATACACATAAATAATTACAATAAAAAAGTAAAGTTAGGTATGGTAGTAGGGCACTTGTAATTCCAGCACTGGAGAGATGGGAGCAGTGAATCCGCTAAACTTGCTGATTGGCCAGCTGAGTTGAAGTGTTCAGCTATAGGTAAAAGCATGAGATTATGAATCAGAGAAGAAGATGGACTTTGTCCTCTGGAATAGCACCAAATTTGAGCTCTGGCTTCTACATGCATAACACACGTACACACATGGGTACAAATGTCATGAAAACACACATACAGAGAGAGACAGATAGAGAGAGAGAGAGAGAGAGAGAGAGAGAGAGAGAGAGAGAGAGAGAGAGAGAGAGAGAGAGAAAGAGAGGGAGAGAGAGAGACAGAGAGAGAAAGAGAGAGAGAAAGAGAGAGAGAAAGAGAGAGAGACAGAGAGAGAGAATTTGTAGGTAAGAGCAGAAAGCTGTGTAAGATGGTTGGATGTTGCCACTCACTTAGGTAGTCAGGAAGGGGAAGTGAATTATCTTCCCAAAATGTAAGGTAGGGTGGGGGTTTGATAGTGCTTTGTCTTTTTATGAGATGAAACAAAGGCAAGATGTTGATTGATTATCCACAAGTAACCAATCAACTGACACCACTATCCTTACAATAAGGGTTGGCTTTCGGATTCTGTTCGGTTGTTTTAGTTCTATTCCTGTGAGGTGGTATCATGTCCATGATAACTGTTATAAAAGAAAGCATTGATTTCAGGGCTTGCTTACAGTTTTAGAGGTTTAGTCCACGATTACCATGGTGTAAGCAGAGAGGTATGTTGTTGGAGCAGTAGCTAAGAGCTTTACATTCTGATCTGTAGGCAGGGGAGAGAGAGAGAAGACAGAGACAGAGAGACGGGGGGGGGAGAGGGAGATACTGGGCCTGTTATAGGCTTTTGAAACCTCAAAGCCCCACCCCTCCCAGTGACACACCCATTTCAACAAGGCCATACCTCTCAATCCTTCCCAAACAATTCCACTAACTAGGGATCAAACATATGAACCTATGAGAGCCATTCTCATTCTCATTCAAACCTCCACCATTGTCTATTCATCTTTGTTTGTAGTGTTTATAGTTGATATGAGCTGTGCCCCATCCTCTCACTCTAATTCATATGTTGAGGTTCTGGTTCCTCAACATTCAATGTGTGGCTGTATTTGGAGACAGGGCCTTTAGGGGGTATTGGAAGTTGCCTACACAAACAAATAAATAAAAATTAGCATTGTATAGGAAATCAAGTGAACTTAGTTCCTGGTAGAAAACAAAGGTGGGAATGCACTCATCAATAGAGATCTAGCATTCCTCATGTAAGT
>NW_022196913.1:44831931-44833228 GCF_008632895.1 Mastomys coucha | reverse complement strand
AAAGACAAAGGAAAGAAAAAGAAAAACAATAGACAGGAATTCTAGGAAATAATCCACTAAATCCAATTTGTGCTGTCATCTACCCACTAATGTGGGACTATCCACTGAGGTATGTTTGACCCACCACTGCCAACCCATTTAACTACAATGATGACTGACTTGTCAAGATAAGCCCACTTAGTGGCATGCATATCATGGGCTAAGTAACCACTTTCTAATTGAGGAGGAAATGTGCCAGGCACTATAAATTTGGCCAAGAGCACAACTGGGGAGTCTACAGGCACAGGGATAGTCCAACTACTATTATTTTGCTAAATGGACACAGTATCTGCCTTAGGGTTTACTGCTGTGAACAGATCCTATGGTCAAGGCAACTCTTATAACAACAACATTTAATTGGGGCTAGATTACAATTTCAGAGGCTCAGTCAATTATCATCAAGGCAGGAACATGGCAGCATCCTGGCAGGCATGGTGCGGGAGGAGCTGAGAGTTCTATATCTTCATCTGAAGGCTGCTAGCAGAATACTGGCTTCCAGGCAGCTAGGATCTTATAGCCCACACCCACAGTGACACACCTACTCCAACAAGCCCACACCTACTCCAACAAGGCCACACCTTCTAATAGTGCCACTCCTTGGGCTTAGCATATACAAACCATCCCAGAATCAAACTTCTTTCCAAATGTATATGTCTATACTCATAAATTATCACAGTTCTAAGACTTCCCCCAGAGAAAATTTTAAACAGTGAATGGTGGTTAATGGAGAAACTCACAACTGGTCACAATGCAAAGGGGTGTTCATTCATAAATGGGACATCATAGTCTCCCTGGAGTGTTCCCATAAATGAGACATCATAAGAGACCCCCTTCCTTCAAGCATCAGGTACTGTTTGCAGTAGAGTGGATGCTCCCCCTCCCCTCCAAGATTTTTGCTTTAAATATGCCCTGCTCAACCAAGTAAACGGCTCTTGACAAGCAATGCTTCCTTGAGTCCCATCGTCTCTCTCGCCCATTCTTTATTCACAGGTTGTGACCCTCCTCGTTCCCCCCAAATAACTTGACCTGCAGGCCAGGTCAGGTGGCGCCCAACGTGGGGCTCGAGGCACGGGTCACCTCCCGGACGGATTAAGATCGTGATCGAATCCAGATTCATGACTGACGCTGCTCTCCCGGTTGCTCCAGTAGGTAAGTCATCTGTCTTAGACATCTCAAGAATGGACCATTCTATGTCTAAAGAAGTCCGCTTTATAAAGGACTTAAAAGAGGCTCTCAGAGAGAGGGGCATAAGGGTAAA
>NW_022196913.1:44831290-44831836 GCF_008632895.1 Mastomys coucha | reverse complement strand
TTCATCTTTATCGATGAGACATGTCCTTGGTTCATGATAGATGGACCAACAATACATTCAAAAAAATGTCAGAAATGCCTTGATTGAAAAGGAGGGTAGTGATCCTGTTAGTCACAGTATCTTTTCCTATTGGGGTCTTATTTGCGATATAATTGAGTCGTCTGAGAGCGGAGGAGGCCAAAAACAACTTCTCTCTGTCGCTGAACTTTGCTTGAAGGAGTCCCTTCTGCCTTCTCGCTCCCCCCTCCCCTCTTCCCAGCCCCCCACCTCCACCCCTATTCCAGCCCACTATTCCTTCTGGGCCCCAACGTTCGGCAGAGCTCATAATTGAGTTAGCCAATGCCTCAATTGCTACGCTCAAAAATTCTTTAGTTCTTCTAAATATCCTGAATGCTGGATGTGCTTCTCCCCAACCCCACCATTTTATGAAGACTTTGCCTTGCTTTCCACCCCCATTTTTACCAATAATGCCTCTATTGCTGTTTCCGCCTCAGGCCCTGAGAGTGGCATAACTGTTCAGTCCATTTCTGGGATCAGCACCTGCCT
>NW_022196913.1:44800431-44830455 GCF_008632895.1 Mastomys coucha | reverse complement strand
AGGGACCTGGTAAGTCAGAGACAGAGCTGGCATTAAGTCTCGACCGCCTAAGACAGGGCAGCCCCGTGTGTGGGGGGGTTGAAGAGTTTGAGCATTGCCCTCTACCAGGCTCAGGCTCCCATTGTGAGACCTCAAAGATGAGGTTGAGAGGCCTCCTTCCAGGGTGCTTCACTGCGATGGCCCAATTGATCTTATTACACAGACAAGGGGGTGATGCTGGGAACCACGAGAGACCTGAGAAAAACATCCTGACCCAGAGACCTGAGAAAAACATCCTGCTCCAGCTGGCTGAGCACCTTGGAATAAACATCCTGCTCTCCAAGATCCAGCTTGGCCCTGAGATAAGAAACATTCAGTGTACCATGACTTCTGAGAACTCCCCCCCCCCTCCACGACTTCCCCAAAGAATCTTAGCCCCAAAGATCTTGTAAACATCCTTTTCCCTCCTTCCTCTCCCCCTCCCCTTGTAACCTTCCATCTCCCTCCTTCCTCTCCCCATCCCCTCCAAGATTTTTGCTTTTAATATGCCCTGCACAACCAAGTAAACGGCTCTTAACAAGCAATGCTTCCTTGAGTCCTGTTGTCTCTCTCGCCCATTCTTTATTCACAGGTTGTGACCCTCCTCATTCCCCTGAATAACTTGACCTGCTGGCCAGGTCAAGTGGATATAATCAGTAGTTGGAAAGGACCTTGCTGAGACTGTATCTTTTGGACATGTCAGGATCACTGTTCTCAAAATGAACTCCCAACAGTTATGGTTGCCTCCCTGGAGCAACACAAGGTCAAGCTAATCAACATGCTAGCAAGGATGGGGACAGCCCTCACAAGTCTCTGCCCATAGCTGAGGAGATACTAATGGCTGCTGGCTATTGAGAAAAGGAGAGTTAATGTTCTTTGAGTCTGAATTTTAAAAAATATGTTCAGTCATTTGAATTTTCTCTCCCAAGAATTATCTCTTCACATACTTTTATTCTTATGGGATTCTTTCTCTTTTCTAATTGTTTTGTATATTTAAAAATTATGTTCTTATTAGCATACATTAATTATGCATAATAATATGCAACATTCACTTTATTTTATATGTGCACATAATATATTTCTATCATAGTCATCTCTACGTTCTCTTCTCTCATCCACTCTCATGCTCAGTAATCCCCATCTTCTTTTCAGGTGATTCTACTTTCATGCATTTAATTATTGATTTTCATTAGAATCATTCACAGATAGAAGTGTTTACAGCATCACAGGTGAGCCACCCAGAGTGAATACTGGGAACCTGACTTGGGTGCCCTGGGAGAATAGCAGTATTTTTAACTGCCAAGGCATTTTCCTCAGACTCTGTAGCCTTTCAATCTGTCTTCAGACTCAGTAGCCATTCAATCTGTCTTATTACATACAACCTTTGCTTTCCTGCTACTATTTAAGCATGCTTTCTAGGGCAGTATGGTACATTTTGAACAAAGCTTTTATTTTCTAATGTACACATTAACAAACTCTTTATACACACTGGTTTATATCTTGGTTGTCTAAGTCTCATATTCTTAGGTTCACCCTGAATAACAGGTGTGACAACATAATTTATCCATGAGAATAGTATTTGTAATATAGTGTAATATATCCTTAACATTGACTGTTGAAGTTTTGTCAACTTGATTGTATTGATAATTACATTCTCTGTGTATGAAATGCCTTAGGTTTCAGTTTTCTAAAGTATCATTTATTTATACTTTAATGATTTTATGCATGTATACAATGTATACTGATCCTATTCACCTTAATTCTCCCTCCTTTCATCCTCCCTCTACCCTCCCCCAACTCCCTTCGGAATAAACACACTGCACTGATCTTGATTAGCACTGCTGCTGGAATGTTGAGTGATCTTGTTGGCTTGATCTTGTGTAAGTCTTGTGTAGGCAACTATAGTTCATGAGTACAACAGTCATGACATGCCCAGTCTTGCTTTTCTGTTGTGGTTCACTTGTTTTGATTTTTCTTTTCTTCCTGACCTCGTATGTTTGCAGGGTTTCCACTACACAACTCATGGCTTTACTTTCTAATAGTGACCAAGATCTATGCAATACCAATATTTGTTCAGCTAGTTCACTGAGTATATAGAAAGTTAATTTAAATACAAATATACTTTACCCTGATATTTCAGAGGTTCATAATTAATGAATATATATGACTAAATCATATTTATTATTTATATTAGGTTTAGTATATATTGAGTATACTTTTTGCATTTCTAAAAAAACTTACAAAGAGATATCTGATTTGCAGAGTCTTTCTTCTTCATAGATATGCAACTTCCCTACCAGAGCAATAACAATAGTTACTAATGATACAGCTGTAAGCATATATCCTTATCATCCAAAGACCTCAGTTTACACTAGGAATCACTTCTGATTTTTTTTGTTTCCTTAAGTGTAGGCAAGTAAATAGTAATGTGCTCACTCTTCATGAGTGACTTTTCTTGAGGAAATATGACTATTCATTCACCCTACATGGAGCACTGAGACACACCCAAGAAATGATCTCACACAAATTTATCTTGGTGAATCAATGTGTTTCTTGGAGTTACTTTCAGGAGCATCGGTCACTCAAAGACAGTTGCACCAGCAAAGGTCCACCCCTGCATGGGTGATGACTAAGGAAAGCTCCAAGAAGATTCAGGCACAATCTGCAGGCAGCTGCACTCTGGGAGTGTCTCCTCTCTGATAATTGTTTACTGTTTATGTAACTTTAGCCTCATGAATCTGGCAACTTTCAGAGTTTCCAGGGCTTTCTGTGTGCTAGGTAAGCATTCTACCGGCTGAACAACATCCTGAGCTAACCCTTGTTAACTAACTTCTTTTAGCACTAGATAACTATTCTATTTATAATGTGCTGTAGACGTTTATTTATTCACCCACCAAAAGATATCTTGATTGTTCTCACATCTTGGTAATTATGAAAATCTGTTTAGCTGTGTATAGTGGTGTGTTTCTATAAATCTCAACACTTAAAAAGTCTAGCCTGGGCAACATAGTGAGTTCTGGGTCAACCTGGACTACACAGTGAGACTTTCATCTTAAAAAGCCTCCCTTCTCCCAACGCCCTCTCCCTGTCCATCAAACAATCCATCAAACAAGACCAAGTAAAGCTATCGTAAACTGACATGTTGCTATCTGTGTGGATGAAGTGTTCCAGGTTCTTTCTCCAGTCACTTTAGTGACTGTGAAGAGATGCTTATCTTCTTATTTAATATTTAAGTTCCCTTACGGACCACATTTTCAATCAATTTATCCCATTGTCACATCAGCTTTATTACTGTCTTAAAGAACACTCAATAAGATTACTAAAGGAAAATTTGTATTATTTATTGAAACAACCCAGTGTAACATTTCAGTTTATACACCGTTTATAACATAAACTTTGTTTTGAAACCTTTGCTATTTTAACAACAATAATGCTTCCTTATTAATTTATTTTAGCTCACTCAAAAATGCAAAGTGTCCCCAAATTCAGCGTCTATTAGAAAACCCTCCACAAAGATTTTCCTGGGCACTGGGGCATGCAAAAAGCGTTCTTAATGTAGACTTTAATCTCTGTGTTTGTATGTAGATTTGAGGGAAAATTATAGTTTAAAATAATTTCTTAAGTATCTTTCAAAGGTAGACATTGGTATCCTATCTCAAAGCATAAATTGTTAAAGCTTTATATCTCTCTCAACTTGGGCTAAGTATATTTACTAAAGTGTAATAAGAACAAAGACTTACTTTAGGCATGTAGTCTACATGCTACGGATGCATACTTTGTTGAAGGTGATGATGAGGATAATGAGAGGCGGTAAAGATCAAGAGCATTTATGAAAGAGGAATGGGGAGAGGGGTGGGAAGAGAGGGACAGGGGACAGGACTGTGAAAGAAGGACTGAGAGAAGGGACAGGAAGAGAGGGAGAGAAAATAGGAGCAGAGCATCCTGGGTTTATATACAAGGCAGGTCTGAAGTATTCTGGGAAATGGTAGTTGGCCATTCTTAGAAATCCCAGTTGAAAAGTTTCCTCTGCAATAAAACTCTTGCTCACCAACTGCAGAAAAAAATATAAGCATTTCAATTTTATTGGGTATAAAACGTTCACAGACTGTGCTGCTCGCTGGAGCACAGACGTCTTCCTGCCCAGCATGGACCCGAGACAGGTAGAGTAGATATCCACCTGCCTCACTTCGGACGCAGAACCCATCACACCTGGGAAGAAGCCCTCTCCACTGGAAGTGGCGATGACGCAGTGCAGGGGAAGCGTGGGAATAAGCATCCTGTTCGTGTGTTTGTCAGTGATGTTCGTTAACAGGCACATGAAGGTAGATGCTGTTACCTCTAGAAAAGCTGTCTTCTGGGGATCCTTATCATAATTTTATTTTAAATTCGAACAGCTGTTGTTTAACTACCACAGACCACAATTTATCTACCGCTCGCGGCCATAAAGTTAGCTTTAATGCACTCTGTTTCTTTTCTTCCCTCTGTATTTGATTTAATTTCCATGCGTCTGACACTCACATGCTATATAACATTTGCATATTTCAATATGTGCTTTTGCAGATCCCAGAAGTACTCAGGTGTTCAAACTGGAAGAGTAAATAGAAACGGAAGCTCTGGTGACAAACTGCAAACGGAAGGAAAAACTTGGGCTTTGCTTTGCTTTCTGGTAGACTATTCTGAACAAAAAGAGCATATTCTGAATAATAAAAGCTACACACACACACACACACACACACACACACACACACAGAGTATTTTGTTTGAACAGATTACTTCTCTGAACTGAGTCCTGGGGTTTACCAGGCAGGATCTGAGAGATATTTAGCTTTATTTAAGATGTCAATGAGTGTGGCCATATCCATAATCTGCTTTTCTTTTTTTCTAAAATTCATATGCATCATTCTTTCATTTGCATGATTTTTAAAAATGAGGTTTTAGTTTGCAAACAAAAGAAAACTCTGGGGAGCGTAGTGGGAAAACACACGCACACACACACACACACACACACACACACACACACACACACAAAACACTCTTGGGGAAACGTTGCCAAAGGTCCCTTGTGGGCTGTCGTGTCCCATTTATCCACGGCACTTTGTTAGACAGGCCATGAACTACCCCAGAACTTGAGCAGTCACTAGATGGAAAATCAATTTTGGTCAGGGTTAGATGGACCCAAGATCTGTACTTTGGTCTTAACTACACCATCTAAAAACTTCCAAGCAGAGGTCAGAGGAGCACCAAGACTTCCTTTGCTTCGCTCCAAGGCTTGGTGGCACAGATCCCTGACAAAGATGGAGATGGAGAATCCCAGTTTCCGTCTCCTTCATATTTTCTGAGGTGACAGCTGTGCTTAACTCTTGGCTTTCAAAGTTATTTGGTGAACTTTAGGCTGCATCGATCCTCACATTCTTACTTGAAGTCGAGTTCAGGAAATGAGTGGGGTGCGTTCACTATGACAGCCAAGCATGGCAGATAGAACTGCTAAGGAGATGACCAACTCTACACACATTAGCTAAAATCAACTCCACACACACAGAAGTCCTGAGGGTGGAATCACGGAGGCCCATGGACTTGATTTCTGAACCTGTACAGCTGATGGGGGCAGTCTAAAGAGGAACTGAGAAGAATTGGGAAGAAGTCCAGGGCTTCCCTAGTGCATCTGATTTTGCAAATGAAGACACCATTTTATCTGGAGGAGACTTGCACCTTAGAAGGCTCACTGCTCATACTTTTGTTTGTTTGTTTGTTTTTGGTTTTGTTTTTTTGAGACATGGTTTCTCTGCATGGCCCTGGTTGTCCTGGAACTCACTCTGTAGCCCAGGCTGGCCTCAAACTCAGAAATCCATCTACCTCTGCCTCCCAAGAGCTGGAATTAAAGGCGTGTGCCACCACTGCCTAGCTGCTAAGTCTTTTAGTTGACCATGGAATTAGAAGTGATTGAAAAGGGAATTTGTTATTTTTCAGGAAGTCTGTTGCTTTAGGTTTCATGGGAGCCTTTGACTGTGAGAATTATGAACCAGTTTCACTACTGAGGAGGACTCTGCAGTCAAGATAGCAAACCTTCCACTGGGTAGTTTAGGAGTATGACAAGCGCTGAATAAAGAAACATCATCACACTTTCCTTCAAGAGCCAAAGAAAGTCATTCAGCACTTCTGGGATGCAAGACAATCTCCTTGCCCTTCCCTTTCTCCTGAACAGACCTAAGGTGATTGACACAGAAAGTCAGGGTACCACAGAGAAGGACTTGGGGGTGGGTTTGTGGATGGGGCCACTGTTCATGGGTATGGGCTGCATCTTGGGAAACCACTTGACTTGGCAATGATGTCATCTCTCTCCCAGGAGGGCTGTAAGTAGGTAAGGGGGATTCTGGCCTTATTGAATCTAGTTTTGAATACAGCATAAGAGCTGTACCCCATGGTCCCTTGGGGAGGATGTTCATTATAGAATGAAGGAACTCACCCTTGAACTACTACTCACAGTGCTCTGACTGACTGATGCATGATTATTTGATGTTTAACTAAGATGAATCATCTCTAAATTTATTTTGGTCCACTGATAATTAAGACTACATAAAAATGGAAAACTTACTGTTTTTCTAGTTCTTCAATAAGGTAGGGAACTCAGTATTTTTAGTAGGAAGAAAGTTTTATATAGAATAAAAATGGTGTGTATTCTTTTTCATCTTGGATACAAAGTCTCATTATGCAGCCCAGGCCATTGAACCTTTTGTTTTCTTGGTGTTGGAATTATGGTGGGTACAAACAGGTCTCTGGCCTGTTTTTAATTTTAATGGAATTTGGCACATGGTGCATATATATGTATATACATTTTGTTACACTATTTCTGAAGCTGTTCATAGAAAACTTTCAAGATTCAAATCTCATAATGTATATTTTGTTGATATACAGAAAATTTCAAGAATAAGAAGGAATATCTTACTGACTAAGGTAGTTTATGTATATACAGTGAGAGAGAGAGAGAGAGAGAGGGCGGAGAGATGGAGAGAGGGAGGGAGAGAGAGTGGGAGAGGGAAAAGGAAAGGGAGAGAGAAAGAGAGAGAGAGAGGGAGGGAGAGAGAGGGGGAAGAATATAAGAATTTTTGATGTGAAGAAGATGAACTGTATTAGACATTAATGAATTAATTTTTAGCAGTATTAGAAATTAATATAGATCAAGACCAAATTAATTTGGTAGTAGCTATTAGAGAAGCCTTTATGACAGCTAAGATGAATAGGCCAGCCATATCATTTGACTAAAGGAAGTACTGTTTTGTTCTCAGCCAAGAACTACA
Source organism: Mastomys coucha (assembly GCF_008632895.1). NCBI lineage: Eukaryota > Metazoa > Chordata > Mammalia > Rodentia > Muridae > Mastomys > Mastomys coucha. Next base: position 44,823,142 of record NW_022196913.1, on the reverse strand, counting down.
AAGGACCCACGAACAAACTTATCAAAGAGTAGACATGGTTTCATAAATATTGGCAGAAGATACAAGGCTCTTAGGTAGAAATAAAGGATTTTGTAACACCTGGACTTCCTGAACCCTCATTGTCAGAGAAACCAGAAGGTGGCCAAGTGACATCTGCACATACTAAGGGTCACACAGTGGAAAATCTCTAAGTTTCTGGACCCTGAAGAGAGATTCCATCCCTCATGCACTGAACCCTAAACTCCACACTCCAAAGGGAGACACTTTCTCTCACAGCTATGTGCTGCACAGACAGTGTGGAGCAAAGACACTCATGTGCAGGAACCTCAGGCACATAGAAGGTTGTTTTCTAAAAATATGTGTCTTAGTTAGGGTTTTACTGCTGTGAACAGATACCATGACCAAGGCAACTCTTATAAGGACAACATTTAATTGGGGCTGGCTTACAGGTTCAGAGACTCAGTCCATTATCATCAAGATGGGAGCATGGCAGCTTTCCAAGCAGGCATGTTGCAGGAGGAGCTGAGAGCTCTATATCTTCATCTGCAGACCTCTAAGAAAAGACTGACTTCCAGGCAGCTAGGACTAGAGTATTAAAGCCCATGCCCACAGTGACACACCTACTCCAACAAGACCATACCTCTTAATAGTGCTACTCCCTGGCCCAAGCATATACAAACCATGACAATATGCAAACCCTACTTATAAACCATCCAGGTTTATCGTAAATTTAGCTATGAATACTCACTCCATGTGCCACACTGACTCATAGGACCCACATAGGCCAGGCCCAAATTCATTCAGTTTTTCTTATTCATAATTTAAGAAGTTGAAGAGATGGCTCAGCAGTTAGAGTTCAGCACCCATGTCTCATAAGTCTAGTTCCAGGGGATCCTATGCCTCATTCTGCCCTATTCAGGTGCATGCAATCACATTCACAGGCTCTTACACCTACACACACACACCGACACATGCACAATCACATAATGAAAACAATTTTTTAAATTTAAACTTTAAGCCACCCACAACAGACTCTAAGCTTTGGCATAAGGCCAGCCTGTGGTACAAACTCCATTGAGATTTCAAAGGATCCATATGACAAGCAAATCAGGAACTACTGAATTCTGTCACAGAAAACCAGGCAGTGTTCACACTAGTTTCCACATGGCCATCCTCGGCTCAGGACACCGTTACAGCTGCAGCAGGATGGGCTAGTAAGGCTAAAGATATCGGCTTGCCCCTTCATGATGTCGTCTCATGCAGTTCTGACATCCATGGTGATCCTTGCTAAGGTGCTTGTGATAACATCCAAGTTCGATTAGCTTCTGAACTTCTTTTTCTAACTGAACAAGTTTTACTGCAGTGATACCGGCTGAAGAGTATGTTATAAGTAACAGATTGGTTACCTTTCAGGAAGGATCCTTGGAATAATCAAGAGTATGGTCATCAGAGAAAATCCCCAAGCTTCTGAAGGACATAATCCATGGTATCAACTCATTAAACACAGGAACCCATGATTTCCTTTCTTTCCATGTTCTGATGTGTTATGAGTTACCTTGTTTTCAGAATGGGCAATGGGATGGTGGTCAACTCCATACCCGCTTCCAGATACAGTATCTCTAGAAAGAAAATATTGTTTACCTTTTTATGAGTTCCTACCTTGGATCTCTATCCGATTGGGGCCATAGTCCTTTCAAAAGCTTTCTGGCCTCAGGAGCCTGGCCTTTTCACCTGGCTTAAGAACCAAGTTTAATTTTTTTTTTAAGAGGGCTTGCCTGAGGACCATCAATCCAGCCTGTCCTGTTTGTTCCTGGCACGAGTCAAGTGTCATGAGCTTGTCCCACGAAATGATAGATCTGCAGCTGTGGAGATGTGGGTTGGAATGACAAGAGGAAGAGATGGGTGGTTTTGCAGAAGCCACAGCCATCTCTGATGCTTCTCCTTAAATCCTCAGGGGGAACGATGACTAACTCAGAGGTAGAGATTGACAGCAGCTTTAGGGAGCTACCTCATGGTTTTTTGCTAGGTGAGTCATACTCTATGGGGAGCTTTGAAAGGCAGAAATGATCAGTGTTCAGTACTCTTTTCAGCCTCCCAGGACCTTAGTTACTTTCTTCAGACATCAGGTTTATTGGTCAGCATCCACCTATACAACCTTGGTGCAGCCCATCCTTACATCTATTCCTATCAGCCTTCACTAAGCCTCCATTTAAAACATTTTTACATTTTTAGTTATTTGTATGCCTCTGTGTGTGTGTGTGTGTGTGTGTGTGTGTGTGTGCTTGTGTGAGCACTTGATGTGCATACATACAGATCAGAAAACAACTTGTAGGAGTCTACTTTCTCTTTCCTCCATGTGGGTCCCAGGGATGGAACTCAGATCATCGGCCTTGATGGCAAGTGTCTTTACCCGATGAACCATCTTGCCTCTGCTTTTTGTCTGGAAATTTTATGCACCAACAGACAAGGTATATTAATAAAGCTTACAGAAGTCCATTAGATCCTATTTAGCCCATCTGGGCCACCATAAAGGTACTTAGCCAGCAACGAGCTCAATCATGGAGCCATTATCTTTTTAGTTAGAACCTATGTCACTCCAACATGAGATCCACGTGGTGGGATCAGAATGAAAATTAACTCTTTATCCCCTTCTCTGGCTACACTGAAATCTTCAGAGTTTGAATTTGCTACTCAGGAGGAGAAAAGGAAACACCGTTTCCAGTAGTTGCCAGGGAGGAAGTAAGTTTATAAGCCTGTGTCATCTCTATGGTTTAATCATTTCTCCTGTGACACCAGGGAAAAGATTTTGCTTTTATGAGACACTGAAGCACCCTAAATTGTCAGTAATTTTGTTGAATTGAGCCTAGTGAATTTATGTCATTCTTCTTTAAAACAGAGACATTTTGTCTGCCAGCCACTTTCAGGAACCTAATTCTACAGAGGAGGCAAAATCATGTTCCAGCTTTGAAGGAAGTCTACTTGAGTTGGTGGGTATTCCTGTGGATCTCTTAATGTATTACTTATAAGATATCTGGATTATTTGCAAACAAATGACCCCAATACAAACATCCTCTCCTATATTATGTTACATGAGTTTTAAGCCCTTGGCTTGGGTGGAGCTGTGAATGGCTCTGCTCTGTGCATCTCTCATTGACCCCCTCAGAGACATACAACAGCCTTGAGTTGTTCTTTGCACAGCAGTGGCAGAGATATAAATGACCAGTTTAACATGTGTGGAATACCTGATAGCTAGAGAATCATCAAATTTCCTTATCTCATTATCAAAGGAAATATTTATCTGAGGTGACATCCGAAGGATAGACTCCCAAGGGTCTCATAATGAAGAGTGTCAACCCAGAGCTGGAGAACTTGAGCTTGCAACCCAGTTTGTCACACTTGTTAACAGAACATTGTCCATCGACACAGCTCACTCACTGAGTGCTGCTCTGTCCCCACATGCTGTGCTTCTGGACGTGGTGCTAACCCATCTAAAGAAGTTCTTCCTCCTACTGTTTATATCTTTGTTTAATCTAATCTGGTTGAGGCTACACTAGATTTAGTGACTGACCTCTGAGAAAAAAGTAACCTAAGATTATGTTGTAAAACACATGGCTTTGGTTTTGCTCTTCCTCCCACCTCTCTGGGCCTTTTTAGTTAGCATTTTCTGAAGTCACCTGCTATATTGTACTTGGTCTGTGGAGAGATGGACCAGGACAGAGATCATTAACGCTTCCAGGAAAATTACAACAAAGATAACTCAATCCCTAAGTCTATGTGTCCCAAGCATATGTAAGTTTGGAAATGAACCATATCCCAGTCACAACCAGATGACTCTATGCCTGGTAGACACCTAGACTACAGCTTGCTAGAGACACTGGGGTAGAGGACTCTATAAGCCATGACCAACAGAAATGTTCAGACAATAAATAATGTTTGTTGAAGCTCTTAGCATCTAGGCAATATATTACAGAATAGCTGGTAATGGATACCAAGATCTGAAGCAAGTTTTGTTATGTTAATTTTTTGTTTATATGTGTTTCTACACACATGCAGTGGTGTATATGTGGAGGTTAAGGGGACAACTTTTGGGAGTGAGTTCTCTCTCCTTCTCCCAGGTAGATCCTGGCTGGGAATGGAACTCAAGTTGCCAGCTTTGTTCATCATCGATCTTAACTGGCCCGGCAGGTTCAACCTTCCCCTCTGTGCAGGACTTTGGGTAGTGTGTGCAGCTGGCTTCCATGAGATCTGCAGTCAGGGTTGTCCTTTCTCAGAGCTTGGCTTGATTTGGCATCTCTTCTTTACACTTGATGTTTGTTGTCTACTTAAGGACATAGCTGAGCATTTTATTAAGAATTAGCAAAGAACAAATTCATAGTTGGTTTTGATCTCACTGGGTTTGGGTGGCTTTTCTCCTGCCCTTATAAACATAAAAGTACAAATATGACTTTGGACTTTGATCTTGTATACAGTGTCAGAGAGCTCCAGCTGTAGACTGGTGTGAGAATCAGTTGACTCAGGCCTACGAGTTTATTGAATAAATCACATCAGTTGTGTGTGGTCCTGCTTTGGTCCAGCATCTGCTCTGTTTTGAGACAGTCTACCCAAGAAGTAGTAACGATTTCCTCGTCCTGGGCTGTGGACATCGGATTATTCATGATCACCCCTGTTACTCACTGTTGGACGATTTCAGAAAACTGTCCTCATTGACTTTATTTTCCTCATCTCTACATACTTTACTGTATTAATATCTGATGTTATTTATTATAAGACTTGATGGTGAAATCAGTCTCTAGGGTTTTACATAGTACCTGCCAGATGGCTAACTTTCAATACATGTTAAAAGTCCCACACATTCCTTGAATATTTACTTACTAATTTTCCTTTATTTTGCTAGATAGCAGAGTCCCTAAAATAGATTTAAATATTCATCTTCTAAGGAAAGTACAATCTTGCAAATGAAAGACCGTTTGTACAGCACCATTTCTTCTAAACATTGTCCTGTCCTTTACTTATATCAACTAGTAACCCCATCTTTGGAGAATTATTCCTAGTATTTTGCCTGACATTCTGTTTACTCACAGACCAGACACCTTTTATGTGCCTGGGTCCTTCCAGGAAACGGTCAAATGCAAACACCTGCCTCAGTCTTCCTTATGGAATGTTTTTAGAAGATTTTCACAGTGTATGGCTTTCTGTCTTTTATGAAGTGATGATGATGATGAATGGATAAAGCAGAAGCATTTGCATCAGTCAGTTGTTTATTTTTGTTTGTTTGTTTGTTTGTTTGTTTTTTGAGACAGGGTTTCTCTGTATATCCCTGGAGTTCCTGGAACTCACTCTGTAGACCAGGCTGGCCTCGAACTCAGAAATCCACCTGCCTCTGCCTCCCAAGTGCTGGGATTAAAGGTGTGCGCCACCACCGCCCAAGTCAGTTGTTTATATCACAAAATTATTGCTACCACTGTTTCCTTTTCTGGCCTCCAATTGGCCAAAACCAACAGTCCAAGTTCTGAAACAGTTTGGCTACAATTTTAGATCAAATCTGGACTCTATGTGAGTACCTAAAGTGCCATAGACAGCAGGGGCCTTCCTTAGGCTGGTCTACATGTGGCATGAGTAGACTAGAATGTTGACTGAGCAGGTTTGTGAGACACAGACAGCAACAGCCTGGTGGTGAAGGGGAAGATGGAGTGGGAGGGACCTCCCATTGCATCTATTCTAAGAATGAAGGAGAGAGAGTGACTTTAATGCTGAGGGGAGCTGCTTTGACACACACGAGGAAAATACCAGGCAAACATGTGTGGTGGACAGACACCATGACCAAGGCAACTCTTATAAGGACAGCATTTAAATGGGGTTGGTTTACAGGTTCAGAGGTTCAGTCCATTATCATCAAGGTGGGAACATGGCAGCATCCAGGCAGGCATGATGCAGGAGGAGCTGAGAGTTCTACATCTTCATCTGAAGGATGCTAGCAGAATACTGGCTTCCAGGCAGCTAGGATGAGAGTCTTAAAGCCCACACCCACAGTGACACACCTACTCCAACAGGGCCTTACCTTCTAATAGTGCCACTCCCTGGGCCAAGCATATGTAAACCATCCAAAACCTCATTTAGTTTTCCTGACAGATTCATTTTTAGAGAGAAAGCTATTTAACCTACTGACCACATTGCCAAAAACCCAAGTAGGAACAGTGTCTCCTGATCATGTCCTCTGAAATGAAATGATTCAGCAAGCATACAGTAAAATGAAAATAACAGTACTACCAGGACTGACTTCTCTGATTTACAGACCCTGGAAGGGAGTGCAGGGGTTGGGAGGAGGTGTGTCTCAAGTAGGAAGCAGGACTGAGCCAGTGAGTTCTCAGAGCTTCTGGCCAGAAGATGGGAGGCCGGGCGCCTGTAGCTCCTTCATGTTGCTGTTCATTTGTGTGGCCCTCGATACTGTTAGGCACGTTTCGTTAGTGTTTTTCCCTTATTAAATATGAAAATCATGTCAAAGGTAAGTGTCAAGAGAGTATGAAATTACCCTTCTTATCTTCCATCCATTCATCACTTGATAAATGGAGAGACGCTGCTGCCAAAATAACCGAATGAATAATTTATACGTGACTGATGTATCTCGTATGTTGTTGCAGGCAGGAAATGGTGGGACATCAATAATCAAAATAAGTTGGATTAATTTAGCATTATTTCACTATTGATATTTTTATCTTGATGCTGCCATCTACAAGTCTGCGGCTGGGAAAGCCCCCTTCTTGCAACATTGGAGCTCATCTACCTAGGGCAAGAGTGTAGAGCAAGAGCCACACCCTCTTCCTCTGATAAAAAAATATTGGTAGGTTTAGCAACATAGGATTTGAGTCTACATTCCCTCTCTCCCTCCTATGTGTTTGCTCATTGTACTTACACCAAGAATGTAAAATTACCTTTTGATTTAAGGAAGACTCACAACAGCACTGAATTGTGGGTGTGGGTGTGTGTGGGGGGGTTGCATATAACACATTTGGATGTAAGGGGGTGACACTTGGTGTCTTCCTCAATCATCTCTTCATCTTTTTTAGATGGCCTCTCACTGATCCTGGAGTTCACTGAATCGTCTTGGTAAGCTGGTCACTGAGCCCCAGGGAACCTCCTGTTTTTGCCCCCAGCACTGGGGTTATAGATGCACACCACCATCCCTGATGTTTTATGTGAGTGCTGGGATTTGAACTCAGGTCCTCTTGCTTGTATGATAGGCACCTTACTGAATGGAGTCATCTCTCAAGCCCCTCAAGCCTGAATTTTAACATTTCTGTGGGTCATCTTTCCCCCATCTTCTTAAGTTACATTAAACCACTGTTACTGCTCACAGTTTGGCTTCTTTAGCCAATCACCACCACCACCACCGCCACCACCGCCACCATCACCACCACCACCACCATCACCACCACCACCACCATCACCACCACCACCACTATCATCACTACTATTTATATTTGCATACACAATCTAGGCAACATGGCACAGCATGCACATGGAGGTCATAGGACAATTTTTATGGAGTCATATGGGTCTGAGGCATCAAAATCATATTGACCACTTGTTTAATAAATGCTTTTACTCTTTGATCAGGGCATCCAGTCTAGCCAAACATTTAAAACTTCTTTTTAAAATGAAATGCTTCTAAAACTCTTTGGGGCCAGATAGATGACTCCGAGGTTTAGAGAGATTGCTGCTCTTTCAGAGAACTGGAGTTTGGTCCCCAGGATGTGTGTAGAGTGGCTCAATGCTGCATAAACTCTGACTCCAAATGACCTGATGCTTCTTTCAGAGTTGCATGTGTATGCATGCGTGTGCACACATCTGCACACACACACACACACACACACACACACACACACACACTCTTTTTTAAAGGTAAAAAATAAAATTGAAAAGTTCTATGACAGTCTGGGTCACTCTAAAGGGTATCCACTCCCTGCCTCTGTTCTTCCTGTACAATGCTTGCTGAAACAGTGCAGCTCCAAGCTCAGCCGACTGGCTCTGCTCCTCTTGAGTGAGGTATCAGCAGATTACAGATCAGGAAAGACACTGGTGATGGGGCTTCTTCACTACAGGGACAGAAGAGGGACAGTGTGCACCCAGAGAGGTGTAAAGTGCAGCCCCTGGGACTCTGCTTAGATTTGGAGATCTCAACTGGAATTTGCTTTCTTGGATGGTTAAACCCTGTAGATTCCAGGAAACACTAACAAAGAGTAAAGGGTCATGTGACCACTTATTCATTTAGTTTGGTGTTGTTTTGGCTAAACTATAAAAAGTTCTCTGTCTATATGTCTGTCTGTCTGTGTGCCTGCCTGCCTTTCTATTATAGATTGCAGTTACTTATCTATCCTTGGGCATATGTGTGTTTTGGGGGATGTGGTTGGGATGCTGGTAGAGGTGAAAGAATAATTTGTGGGTGTTGGGATTACCCACTCAGGGCTGATATGATTCTTAAAGGGAGATCATTTCACGGATAAAAAAATTTTTTAAATTTCAGCCTCATCAAATCTAGAGACCTGCTTCTTTGCCTAGCGGAGGTCAGAAGGGCTTTGCCTGGGGCCACCCAACCCCACTACAGGAGAACAGAGGCAGCTATCATGTCTCCCAACATCAGGATGGGCTAGCTTTCCCAGCTCTACCCTGCCTAGGCTCCAAGTAGACCCAGAAACAATCCCTTGCCTCCCAAGGCTCCGGGGCTCCCCAGCCAGTCAGTTATCAGCAGCTCCGAAGTTAGCTTACTGCTGTGACGGAAGGGAGGTCGGCTGGGATGAAGGGTAGTCCCCTCCAGGGGCCCAGGGCTGATCTGCAGAATTGGCCCAGACCCTGAAACTTCACAGACAGAGTGGCAGAAGGCCCTCTTGTTTGGGCATTTGTTACCCGGAGCAAAATGTGCAGAGAAAGGAGATAATGAAGTAGTGGGCTAATTCAGTCCTATCCAGCTGGCTGAGCCAGAGGGGCTGGCTGCCGAACCTGAGCTGGCAGCCGAAGATTTTACTGTTAGCCATTTTCCCTGAGCACCTCGAGACAAAACACAGGCTGCAAGATCAAAAAGCAGAGGTATCAATAATAAAGAAGGGGGCGGGGTGGGGAGAAGAGAAAGGGAGAGATGGAGCGGGCTTTCCTCTGTTTTGAAGAAAGTTATTATTTCCCCTTCATCTGAGTTCCAACTTAACTCTTTTCCACTCTTCGGACCTTGATTCAGACTGTAGTCTGAATCAACCTTTTGTTAATGAATTCTAGTTTTTGCTTTATTTATTTTTCTTTTTTAGTTTTTAAAACTTGTCTGCTTCCCAGTGCCTTTTGGTACAACAAAACCAAACAGATTTGTCTTTTCACCTACAGAAACAGAGACAGGACTTGTGATAAAGGTGAAGGTATGCTCTGGACTAAGACTGTGACAAGAGACTGTGGGAAGCTGGATGTTTAAGGTCCCATACTTCTGTACCCCTGCTAACAGTAAGTCATGACCTCCTCCCCTCCTCCACTTGACACCATGTGCAATAAATATTAGATCTTGTGTGGTCAAATATTCTTAAACATATGGAGGGTCATCTGCTTTGCAGATAGAGTAAACAGAATTGTAGGACAAGTGACTTTCATACTACTTATATTGTCATCATCCTTTAAAGTAGATATGGTATTCATTGTGGGTTCCAGGATATGAATCCTAACTGTCCTGGGGACACATTGACCTTCAGACTCCCAGAGAGGGGCTCCCCCAACCGTTGGGATTGCCTGTGGTAGTTGAGTTCTGGGGAGCAGAGGAAGCAGATAGTGTGTAGGTTAGTCTGTCAAGTGAAGCTGGGTTTGTGGACTGCTCACAGGTGGACTTGAATAGGGCGGGGCAAGCAGAAAACCATAATATTTGTTTCTTTCCTGCAAACTAGAGTCTGCTTTTAGGAGCTTCAGGGAGGCATGAGGTCAGCCTCCATTGCCCCTGCTCCCCAGGGTCCTACTTTGTCCTGTTTGCATTTCTCTTAACTTGGGAGTTTTCATGCCCATGGTACTCTGTGAATACAGAGTACCTCCTCTTCTCGATGAATACAGGCACTTCATGAACTTTTAAGTGTCTTCTGTTCCTAGATTATTTGTTTCCTTAAATGAATCAACTTGATAAATCCAAGGGATGAAGCCATATACTTTGAAACATTAAACTTTACAGTAGAAATTACACACACACACACACACACACACACACACACACACACACACACACACACACACACTGGCCTTGGAACTCACAAATAAGAGCCAACTTACACGCTGTCATCTTGAACTTCAATGTTCTGTAGATAGTTTGTGATTCCTAGAACACCTTCATTCTTTTGACCATGTTGGTTTACTTATTTTGCAATGAGAAAATAAAAACAAAAAAGGAAAAGGGAAAACAGGAAGGATCCTTTTTAGTTTCAAGATCCTCTCTAGCCTTTGGAAGAAGCTGGTTGTCACTAAATCTAATATCTCAGGTTTTGCGAGAACTGAGCTTCGCAAAGAGGAGGGCATGGGGAGGGAGCTTGGTTCTGGAGAGGCCATTGGTCATCAGTGTGTGCTCTGTCATTAAAGTGATTCATCTGACATCCATATATCTGTTCACCTCTGCTTTATGCTCTTCACATTCCTTTTCTTTCTATTGTTTGTCTTTTTTTCCCTTTTGGACAGGGTCTCATGTAGCTCAGGCTGTCCTCAGACTTGCCATGAAACTGGGGATGAACTTGAACTCTTCATCCTCCTGCCCCACCTCTCAAGGGCTGGGATTATAGTCACCATACTTGGCTATATTATTTCTAAGTGACAAAGATTGTATATATTTACAGGTTCCAATATAATATACACATACAGCATTAAACATCTGGTGATTAAATCAAGCTAATTGGCATCTATTGCGTGGCATAGTTAGAATGTTTGTGGCATTTAAACTCCCTCAGCACTCTTCAAATGTGTACTATAATAATATTCACTCCACTCTCCATGTTAGGTAGCCAGTACTGGAACTGGGATTCTTCCTGTCTGACTGAATGTTTGTCTTGTTTGAACATTCTCTGTCTCTGCCTTTGCCTCTGCCTCTGTCTCTTTCTTCCCCATTTTCCCCCTTCCAGCCTGTGGTAGCATCACCATCTCCCTGTCTGTGGTGGCATGTTTTAGACTCCATATAGATATGAGATCAGTTCCTGGCTTATTTGAGGAGCAGAATATCCTCCATGTTCATTTTTCTGAAGACCAAATAATATTTCAGTGTGTGTGTGTGTGTGTGTGTGTGTGTGTGTGTGTGTGTACAAACCCTTTTCTTTATCTTTTTATCCATGGACGGACACAAGAGTCAAGTCACATCTCTTGACTATTGTGACTATGCACTGAGCACACGAGAGTAGACATCTCTTCCACATACAGATTTCAATTCCTTTAAGAGCAGATGTTCTCAATCTTCCTAATGCTTCAACTCCTAATACAGTTCCTCATGTTGTGGAGACCCCCAGCCATAAAACTGTTTTGTTGCTACTTCATAACTGTAAGTTTGCTACTGTTATGAATCATAATGTAAATATCTGATATGCAAACCCTCTGAAGGGATCCCCTGACCCCTAAAGGGGACTTGGCAAGTAGTGGGACTGTAGAATCATATGGCATTCTAATTGAGAAATCTTGAGAAATTTACATTCCTACATCATAATAACTCATACTTTTGGAGACCCATTTAGCCTCTTCAGCGCAGAACTCACAATTTCCTCTACCTAAGGAAGAAGTCAATTCCACCAGTTTAGCGTGAAGACCCAGGACAGGAGTTGTGACTGATTGTGGTTTGAGTTCCCTGTGTCCTTATTTAACACTAGTAAAAAGTGAGTCTGGTCACTTAGGACAAAACACAGAGCAACAGTGGCCATGTGCAGTGTTGTTCTTCCCCCCTGTGGTATAGTTCCACTCATTAAACAATACTGTGCTAACATTTGTAACGAGCTGGTCTGATTTCTGGTCCCTAATCAATTTTATCATAATCTCCTCTGGGAGATAAAATGCCCTGTGGGTTTCCATAGGTTAAAGTCAAACCAGGTTTTCTGGATAACTGTCAGAATACCAGCTGGCTGCCTTGGAAGGTGCTTGGAACAAGTGCACACTGTATCTTCAAAGGAAACTTCGAGAACTTTTCTCTTTATTCTCCAGTCTCTTTCAGGCCACGAGTCCCATGAGTAATCATTTTATGACACTGGTATTAAGTTCATCTTCCTAAGAGTTCTGACTCTGTCTGGGGCACAGGAGGAAGGGTAGAGGTGGTAGTATTTGGGTGACACAGAACAAGGTAAACTTATAAGGCTCAATTTTCAAGTCTCTTGTCTCTGATCAGGACAGCTACACCAGGGAGTCAGGATATGGTTGAGTTGTGTCACAGAAGCTGGGTAGATGGTCACTTAGTGTCAGGGACCTTATATTAAGAAATAATGGGGGCTGGCATTAGGTATATCTGTCAATGGTCAAGGCATAGATATCTTATAGATAAGAGAATGGAAAAATAAATTAGGGACCAAAACCAACAGTCAATATCTCTTGGAGTAGATACTTAACATGATAGGAGAACTGGGGCTCAGGAATTAGCTGTGTGATTGTAGAGTAAGCACAGGTGGGAGAGGGCAAGAGTGTGTGTGAGGTTGCCTGGGAAAAATTTCAGGCATGGATTAGAGAGAGCATCCCCTTCAGAGTTAACCAGATAATATGGAAGATACTGCATTAGCCAAGGCTGGTGTGTATGTGTGTGTGTGTGTGTATGTGTAAGTGTTTTAGTTGGTATTCTATTGCTGTGAAGAGACACAATGACCATGACAACTCTTACAAAGGAAAGCATTTAATTAGACCTGACTTACAGTTTCAGAGGCTTAGTCTGTCGTCATGGCAGGAAGCATGGCAGCGTGCAGGCAGACATGACACTGGAGAAGGAGCTGAGAGTTCAGCAGGAAGAGAGATACGCTGGGCCTGGCTTGGGCTTTGGAAATCTCAAAGCCTACCTTGGTGACACAGTTCCTTGAAAGGCCAAACCTATGTTAACAAGGCCAAACTTCCCAATCCTTTCAAATAGTACCACTCCCTAAGCATTCAAATATGTAAGCCTATGGGAGCCCTTTTTTTTTTAATTCAAACTACCACAATAGATATGCAAGAAAGCTCCTTAAACAATTGTATCAAGAGCATGTGAATTTGCATGGGGTTTTAGAATGTTATGGGAATAAGAGAAGAAACCTCTCTACTTTCATCACTTGTATAGACATTTACCCTTCAACAAGCAGCAACAGTAAATAACACAACTGATATCCAGGGTAGGAGACATCTACTGATGCTAATGGGATGCAATGTGCTAGAGTTGACAAATATCTGGGTCTGGACTGCCCGGGTACACACAGCCTGTTGCAGCTTGGAAGAACGTGTGCTGCTGTTTGGTTAAAGTGTCTGCAATTCACTCAGTATTATACAGCCTTCCATCCTGAACCAAGGACCACAGGAGAAAAGAGCTTCTTATATGAACAACTCAAAAACATCATCTCTTCTGGAATCCTGATATATATATGACACTGAAAGAGGTGACTGAAAGGACAGTAATAAAGGGGTGTTTAAAGAAGTCCTGGGTAGAGTCAAGAAAAATGAGATATGATGGGGAAGCATTCAAGAACATTCACCTGTGACAGTGTGTTGTAGAAAGAAGACAGTTCTGGAAGCAAAAACTTGATGGGCATGGTCCCAAGGTATAGCAGAGCATCACATGGCAAGAAGCTGGTGTGTGTGTGTGTGTGTGTGTGTGTGTGTGTGTGTGTGTCTGTCTGTCTGTCTAGGGACCTTTTCTTCTTATTAGGAAACCGCCAGGATTCTATCACGGACTGTACCCTATGACCTTTTCTAACATTAATCACTTTCCCAAGCTCTCACTTGTAAACACCACAGTTGGATTGGATTATGTTTCCACCCTCTTAATATTTCAAAATCAGGATTAAGTTTCAACACATGAACGTTGGTGGGGCCGCACCTAAGCCATCTCCAAAGGACACCAGAGGTGTCACAAGCATGTTAGCATAGCATGAGGCACAAAAGGAGGCTTTCTTGGTCTGATGAGGGAAGGACTGGGAGCAAGTATCTCTCAGCTCCTCCATGCTTCTTTTGTCCAAGTTGCCTCCTATGGCCAAGCAAGTGTGTAAGATGGGGTCTACAGAGGCCAGTGGAGGGCAGGATCCATACTGGTCAAACATGTTCATAGATGGAGTTCATAGAGGGATGACATTTAAGATATGGCCAAAACAGAGAAGCATGCAACAAAGATCTGGAAAATAAATGAAGAATTACAGGCACCGTTTTTTTAAAGATTTATTTTTTGTTATTTTTTATGTATGTGAGTACACTGCCACTGTCTTCAGACACACCAAAAGAGGTTGTTGGATCCCATTGTAGATAATTGTGAGCTACCATGTGGTTGCTGGGAATTGAACTCAGGACCTCTAGAAGAGCAGCCAGCACTCTTAACCTCTGAGCCATCTCTCTAGCCCCAGGGACCATATTCTTATTTGGCTTTACCTGGTGGAAAAGTGAACTATGCAGTAAATCTACCTAGTGCCTTCCTAAAGGAACTGTACCCCCCCAAACTCAATGCTCTTGGTGATGTAATTTCACTTACAATGCTAGAAAAAATATGCAAGCTTGATGACTTGATACTAAATAGATCCCAGCAACTTTGATGAGCTATCTTTTTTTATTATACTGCTATTTGTTTATTTTATTTGTGTGTATTTGTGCACGATGGTGACTATAGAGGGCAAAGGACCACCTGTCTTTGCTAGTTCTCTCTTTTGGCTATATGCATCCTGGGGTTGGACTCAAGTTCTTAGGCTTGTCAGTAGGCCTCTTTATTTGCTAAAGTATCTCTCCAGCCCCGATAGGCTACTTTCAAAGTCTGAGGTGAAGCAGGAGAATCCTTTAAAGAGTAACTTTAGAGGACCATGAATGCAGTATCTTGTTCTTTAGCATAATTTAAAACTATCTGAATTGCAACACACCCTCCCCTTCAGTAGTGTATGCTCAAAAGATTAAACGCATGTCCAGAGAGCATTTGCTATCTGCATGGAGAAATAGATCTAATGCTTTCTGACTTGCAATAGGAAGAGAAGTCTCACCTGTGCTGAGCTGGCAAGCCTGTCCATCCATCACACTAGGTTCTATGTAATGTCTGTGCCATTAATGATTATCATGCTGACAGGTGGAATGTCTGTTCTCATAAGATGGTGCTTAAGGGTGACCATAACAACTCATGGTAGTGTTGTGACAATATGCAATCAGAAAGCCATCATTTGAATGACTGACTCAACTTAAACCATCAGGCATGAACTTAATTACTAGAATATATTACAAATAAAATAAGTGTAGTCTATTCAAGTGGTGGTTCAAACCTCCACTAATACTTAAAAGCCCTTGCATAAATCATTGTATTTACCTATCTCTTATGCACTGCCTCTTGTAGGCTCCAGCTCATGCCTCAGTTCCTCATAATAGTTAACACAATGGAAATGCCATGTAAGGAGTTGCTATGGTGTATGCTTTTATGGAATAACAAAGAAAAATAGTCTGCACTACTGACAATTTCTCCTAATATATATCAGTCTGCAGCTACTTGAAACTATAGATATAGAAGTCGAGGGTTTGGAGGTGAACTATGTCTTAGTAAAATTACGACTCTAAATAATGCATTACCCAGGTCACATAGTTTAGGTTAACAGTGTAGCTGTCCAGTGGCCATGGACAACTGGGTTTACCTGAAAGAGGGCCTGGAAATGAAAAGGACCGTGGGGGCAGGGAGACTAGAGAAGAATGGAGCCAAGACAAGGTTCTATCAAGGCACCAAGTTTAATATTCAGCACTGAGTTGATCTAGGGAAAGCCCACAGACCCATCATTTCTTTCAGCTGGATTATGTTGCAAAGCAAGGTCAGTGGGCAGTCTACTCTTCTAAGTTCCTGCAGGAAGTTGCATGTGCAACCAAGGGGGATGACCCCACCTAGGACATTAAGGTCCCACAGGGGCAAAAGCTCAAAGACTGTTAAGCCTGCTCAAGGCTGGAAAAAAACTGCTCAAGGCTGGGAAGGACACAAAACAATTGACTTTTGTTGTTGTTGTTGTTGATTTGTGCACTTACTTTTCAAAGCTGAAACTAACCACTGGGTTGACTATTTTTCTTTTTCGCTGTGGCAAAAATCCCAGATGGGAAAAGGTCAAGAGAGGAAAGACTTACTTCGGCTCATAGTGTGCAGGGTGCAGCACAGACTCTTCTCTCACCAAGATGAGATACTGTGATCAAAGCAACTTAACCGCAGGAAGAGTTTATTTTGGCTTAAGACTCCAGAAGAATGAGTCTATCCTCTTAGGGAGGCAAGGCAGCCAGAAAGGGAGGATGAGAGCTCGTGTCCTCAGCTGCAGGAAGAAAGCAGAAGAAGCAAACTGGAAATAGGGCAAGAAGCAAAGCTTCCCAGGTCCCCAGTAATGTACTTCCTCCAGCAAGGCTTCACCCTCGAACTACACCCCCCCCAACAGACACCAAGCAGTGCTGTCAGTTAGGAACTGCATATTCAAATATCAGAGCCTATTGGAGGAAAGTCAAGCCCCAGTTGAATCACCACACAGAGATCTATCCATCAGGGCAGCAAAGGTACAGCATCAGGAATGTAAGGTAGCTAGCTGGACACATTCATTGTACTAGCACTCAGGAAATACAGAGCAGACAAGAAGTTAGGTAGAGAAATCAAGCCTCAAGACCTGCCTCCAGTGACTCAGAGAGGGTCCACCTCCTCAAGGTTTCACAACCTTCCAAAATAACACTTACTAGTTAGGGATCCAGAGTTCAAACACACAAGCCTCTAGGGTCATTTCACATTCAAATCACAATGGCTGTGTTTCACAGAGATCACTTCTACTGACAGAGAAAGCAAAGCCTTGGGTTGTATACACACCTCTGTGAGCAATTCTCTATGTACTTTAGGAAAGTAATCTGTGGTTTAAAAAAACAAACAAGAGTTTCCCACCTCCTCCTCCCTACACACACCACCAATTCTGGCATTTCTAGTTGTATGACTTAGATGATGTTTTATTTTCTGTTTGCCCAAATGACAAAGCTCTAGAGAAGCTTTTGTGAGGTTGTGATGTGTAAGTGTTAATGAATGACCATTAGTAATTACACAGCTATCATCTTTGATGATAACAGCGGTAGCCATGGTAACACAATGCAGTTATCGTGGGCATCTGTGACGGTGCAGTAACAGTGTTTCTTGTGCCAGGACACTATGGCCCAGCAGTGGGTGTGTTAGCAAGCTCTTCTGAGAAGACAGAGGGTTGCTGGGAAAATTCAGGGCTGGGAAATTCAATGCTTAATTTGCCCTGGCAAAAACCAGACCTGACACATTCATATTCACATAGAATTCTTTAAAACATGGCTCAAGAATTAGAAACCGGCAGTAATAAAAGCACACTGGTGGGACTGGTAGGATGGCTCAGTGGCTAACGGCATGGCCGCTCTTCAGAGGATCCGAGTTTGGTACCCAGCATCTATGTCAGGTGTCCCTCAACAACCTATGACTCGAGTTTCACTGGATCAGATGCCCCCCTTTTTTGGTTTTAGTGGGTGCCAGCACTCATGTGCTCGTACCTCCTCATGCATACACGTAACTTAAAAAAATAAACCATTAAAAAAAAAAAGCATACAAACACCTTCCATACACCCTAAGCTCCTGTCACTGAGTTTGAGTGGTCCTTTGCTGAACAGTTTCTCATTTCTAATGTCTTTGGCTTTTCAAATAATGAGATATCTTGGGGGAAGGGAAAGTCTGAACTTGGAATTCATGTCTGTGTCATGGACAACTTCTACACATGGCTTGAAGGGAATTTTAGACATTTTAAATAAGTTGGCATGGGAAGCAACTGTTACTGTGGAACCTGATGTCAGAGTAAAAGATTTGTAATTTTGTTGCAATTTTGTCATTTTACATTGCAGATTTTGTTATTTGTTGCTTAGGAAATCTCAGTGGGAGCATTGCCCTAGGTTCTCTGGTAGTCACTGGGCACACACAGCCTGCTAATCACATTACACACATACCCTAACTAGATATGTACACTAAAAACGGAGTAGAACTTAGGGAAAGGAATATCTGCACAATCTCCATGGGAGTATCTCAAGTTGTGTCTGTAAAATGTCCATGTCACAGCATTTTGTTCTCAAGGACTCTCAATCCCAGAGTGAGACATAATCTTCAGGGAAAAGACCCCATCGAATCCATGCTTGTGGGACTGCAGCTGGATAAAAGGCTGTTCTTGGTTTAGGTACCAGAGTTTTGTGACCTCGGACAAATTCTTTACTATAGGACATGTGAAAGGTTTTGCTTCATGATCAAGTTGTCAGGTCACTGCAAACCAATAGATGTGGCTTTGCCCCACCACCCACTCACCCATACCTCCCCCAAACAATACCCTAACACAAACCACTCATAACTAAGTCTTTGTAGACGTCTGCCTTTTAAGGTTCTGAGAGCTGAACCAAAGGGCCTCACATCGGCTCAGCACACTCTGCTGCTGAGTTGCCCAGCCAAACGCCAAACCGAGCATAACCATTTCACAATGCATCTAGGCTACATTGATATCGCTCTGCTCGTCATTGCGTTGTCACTAAACTGGAGGCTTGTACAAATTGCTGATGCTCTCAAGACAAAGGCTCGTGATTTGGGGGCCTCCCACGGACCAAGTTGCCACGAGAGAGCTATCACTAAACTCAGGTGGACGTCTCTTTTGGACCCAGTGAGGATGACTCCTACGCTTATCTGCTTTCTGGGGGCTGTTATGAGGATTAATTAATGCTTCTGAAGAGCTATAATCACCATGGATGAAAGGCAGGTAGAGGACTAATGATACTTCAGAACAACACGGCACCTTTCATCTGCTGATCTCCGAGCACTTCACAAGTCTGAATTAATTACATCAAGGTAATTGCAAGGTATAATGGCAATCACAGCAATGGTGGTAATTACCTTGCAAGTTAGCCTCAAGAATCTGATTTGAAATCAATTTCTGGATCAGCCTCCAAGTGGTACAGTTGCCCACCCTCTTACTCTTGGTGGCTTGCACCATGGATGCCTTGACACAACACTTCCCTGTCTGCTTGAGGGTTCCTCTTCAGCAGTGCTCATGGCTTCTGCCCTACCCTGCTACGGAAGGAACATACAGGCTTTATATAAAAGGGAATTTAACTTTCTGGGTTGGTGCTTGTATTAGTGGTGGATTTTGGAACTAAAAGATATGTGCCAAAGAGGGGAAGAGTCATGTGCCCAGTGGCTGTGTTTGGGCAAAGTCATTCTTATGTTATTAATGTAGCTTATGTTCTTAGAACTTTGAAGACAATGGGTACTAAGTGTTTGTTATGTAGTTACTTACTTGAGTTTCCAAATGGTCTGTGTGGTAGGTGTTGTTATTATTATCTCTGTTTCGTAGATGAGGAAACTGAGGCATAGAACAATTCAGTAACTTATATAGGATACAAAGTTTCAGTTAGGTCATAGAGCTGGTGAGTGGCAGAGCTTGAAGTTTATGTCCGGAGTAGTCTGATGCTGGGAATTGCGTGTGGAAACTGTGCCCCCTTTATTACCTCTATCAGGAGGAATCAGAATGAGCACTTTGCTGTTGTTATTATTTCCTTTGAGACAGGGTCTTATTGCATCATCTAAGATAACTATATCACCTAAGACTGACCTATCAAACTTACGACACTGCCTCCTCAGATCACAGGTGTACACCAATGTGCTTAGCAAGAACAGCTAAACAGAAGAAAAGAAACACTTCGTGTGTGTGTGTGTGTGTGTGTGTGTGTGTATGTGTGTGTATGTGTGTGTCTGTGTGTGTATGTGTGTGTGTATGTGTGTGTGTAGTGTGTATGTGTGTGTGTGTGTGTGTGTGTGTATGTGCGCGCGTGTATGTATCCGCGCGTACGCACATGTATGTGTTCATTCTCGTGGAGGACAGATGTTTACATTCAGTGTCTTCCTCAATCACTCTCCACTGTTTGATCTTCCTCAGCAGTGACTATGGCTTCTCCTACCACTGTAGAGGAGTGTCAGCTTTGTGCAATGGGAAGCTGAACTTCTCAGTGCTTGTGTTACTGATGGGTTTTGGAATTGTAAAGAATTCTCAGGCTCTCTCGCTGAACCCGGAATTCACTACTTCTGCTAGACTGGCTTATTAGCAAGCTCCACGGATTCTCCTCTCTCTGTCTCTAGTGCTGGGATTCTATGTGCTTGTAGCTGTGCCCAACTTTCATGTGTGTGCTGGGTGCTGAACTCAGGTCTTCATGTTTGGGTGGCAGGTGCTTTTCTGACTGAGCCACCCCTCCAGTCACCAGTTCTTCTATTCTATAGAATACTTCTGCCTTTTCCTTTAGAGTGGGTAAAGTGTGGCTTTGAAGTGGATCACCTGGACTGGTGATGCCTCAATCCATATAACATGCTCACAACCATATATGGTATACAATGCACAATCCAAAGACAAGAGCTGCTAAAGTTTGGATGTGGTTTGTCTTCCAAAGGTCTGTGCATTGAATGCTCGGTCCTCAGTGTAATGATGTTGAGAAGCAGGAGCATGTTTGAGAAATGGGGTCTCATAGTGATGTCCCCACCTCCCACACACTCATAAAGGGATCAACACTGTTCCTGTGGACTGAGGTGGATTTCAAGAACTGAATGAATTGATCAATTCCCCAGATAACAGGAGGTTATGAAAGAACAGGCTTGGCTCCTGCTTCCGCTCTGCAATCCTTGCTGCTTCTCTAGCCTCATGGTCCTTCTCACCACATGTCCTTAGTCAGATGCTGCCTACCAGCAGGTCTTCACTGGAAGTGGACATCAGTGCTACACTTCTATCCATCCAGAACCAAGATCTATATAGGTATCATATAAAGTATTGACTTGAGAGGCTGAGGCAGGATTCCTGGGACATTAAAAATGGGTAGCTCCAAGGCCAGCCTGGGATACACATTAAAACCTATATCAAACAACGGGCATAATAATAGAATTTTAAAAATAAATCACTCTCAATCAGATCTTTTGTTATGGCAACACAAAACAGGGGAAGCCAATTTACTCCTTACCAGTTAGCAGGATGTTTAAAAAGTGAATGTCTAAGAGCATCTACAATGTCATGACTAACATGAAAATATAATCATAGAGGCTGGATGGTGGTGGCGGTACATACCTTTAATCCCAGCATTCAGGAGGCAGAGGTGGGCAGGTTTCTGAGTTCAAGGCCAGGTTGGTCTACAAAGCAAGTTCTAGGACAGCCAGGGCTACACAGAAAAACCTGTTGAAGAAGAAGAGGAGGAAGAAGAAGAAGGAGAAGAGGGAGGAGGAGGGGGGAGGAGGAGGGGGAGAAGAAGAAGAAGAAGAAGAGGAAAAGGAGGAGGAGGGGAGAAGGAGAAAGAGAAGGAGGAGGAGGAGCACAAGGAGAATTAACAACAACAAAATAAGCACAGAGGATGTCTTGGAAGTTGTTCAGGCTTGTGGAGTCTCATAGAGAAAGAAAGTTCTCCCAAGATCTCAATGGTCCATTCTGTGACGAAAAAGAGAAATCTCTCTGCTCTTAGTGGACCTAGCTACCGTCATAGTGGGAGGATCCTCACACCTAGTGACTCTCTCACCAGTAATCCACAGTGAATTTAGAATCATGTGACCCACTCACTGCCATTTTCCTCACTATTCCTCCTTCCATAGAAACTACCTAGGGGTGATTCTGTTGCTAGTCTATTGCTTTTTCCTACACTTACATATTTTGGTATTATAGTTGGGTTTTTCCTAATGCTTTTGAGAAATCTCACACCAAGTCCCATCTATGACATCCAATTGCAATGCCTAGTATAGGTTCCATGGAAAACCAGTAAGAAAAAGTCTGTTGCTCCAGGGCTGGCTGACAGAACAAATGGCATAGATAGATAGATTCCCTCATTTCTTAAATAAGGCTTGGGTGTAGCCCCTGCTTTTGTGTCCTGAAGGCAGCATGAGCTCAGCTTGATACTGTTCAGATTCTCCTTGTGACCCATTCCCTTCTGAGCACAGCGTGACTTTAAGGTGTCTCCCATTTGAGAAAATCAAGTTGCCTACCTGATCTGTTCCAGAATTACCCCAATGGGGGTATCTTTCATGGGGTGCTGTGTTAAAAGTTCTTAAATAGAAAAAATAATGCCCACCCAAATCCCTGACTATATAATAATCTGGGACTGATTTATTCTTTCCCACAGTGCATGATGTTTTCAGGTATCTATTTAACCTTGGCACTCTATCAAGGCCTCACCATTAGCAATAGGCTCTCTGGGTAGGACCAGTGTTTAAGTGAGCCAGTTCTGTCCTTGGGCTCATAATGTTTGTTTGTTTATTCTTGAATTAGTTAAGTATTATTGATATTATCAGAGATACTGCATAAAGAACTAAGTGGAAGATCTATCTTGCCTCTCATTCTTACGATGGCATGTCTTTTTTGGGGAACTATGGAGACACTTGCCTAGTTATTGTCCTTCAAAAGAAAGCCTAGGGATACAAGCAAATGAAAAGGGTTAAATGTAGGTGCAAGGACCACTGGTATAGTGCACACAAGCTCACTGTTTATAGTGCACACAAGCTCACTGATATGGTGCACACAAGCTCACT
>NW_022196913.1:44799228-44799428 GCF_008632895.1 Mastomys coucha | reverse complement strand
TATGGTGCACACAAGCTCACTGATATAGTGCACACAAGCTCACTGGTATGGTGCACACAAGCTCACTGGTATGGTGCACACAAGCTCACTGTTTATAGTGCACACAAGCTCACTGATATGGTGCACACAAGTTCACTGATATGGTGCACACAAGCTCACTGATATGGTGCACACAAGCTCACTGATATGGTGCACACAAG
>NW_022196913.1:44793530-44799169 GCF_008632895.1 Mastomys coucha | reverse complement strand
TATGGTGCACACAAGCTCACTGATATAGTGCACACAAGCTCACTGGTATGGTGCACACAAGCTCACTGATATAGTGCACACAAGCTCACTGATATAGTGCACACAAGCTCACTGATATAGTGCACACAAGCTCACGGGTATGGTGGTCACAAGCTTCAGGCAGTATTTGATGCTGCTGAGCCCATGAGCATTCATCTTAGGCAGATCATGTGCCCAGGTGTTCCACCTATCTTCACAGTCAGTTTGCTAGGTACCCAGGTCTAGAGCTTGAACTAAGGAAGACTCTCTGTCTACTCTTCCTATCCATATCCATGCATCCAGGTCAAGCCTGCACTACACCTTGAATTTCCGGAGAGTCTGTGGATGGGATCAGGGGAATCCTAACTTTCTATCACCAATTGTTGTTTGTTTTTTTGAATGTAAATATTTTTCTTTTTAAAAATTTATTCTTCTCTCATATATTACATCCTGATGGCCATTTCCCCTCCCTTCCTTCCCCTGTCTCTCCTCTTCCTCTTTCCCCTAAATCCACTCCCTTCACCTCCCCTCATAAAAAAGCTGGCCTCCCAGAGACACCAACTAAATAGGACATAACAAGATACAATAAGACCAGGCACATATTCTCATATCAAGGCTGGACAAGGCAACCCAGCAGGAGGATAAGGGTCCCAAAGGCAGGAAGAGTCAGAGACGGTGCCCTCACTTCCACTGGTAGGAATCCTACAAGAACATCAAGATACACAACTAATCATGTATTCGGAGAGCTTACATCAGACCCATATAGGCTCTCTGATCTCTGTGAGCCTGCTGAAGTCCTGGTCAGTTGACTCTGCGGTCTATGTTCTTGTGGTCTCCTTGGGTTCTCTGGCTCCTCCAATCCTTCCTCCTTCCCCCTCAGCACTTGCCAAGCTCCACCTAATATTTGGCTGTAGGACTCTGCCTCTGCTCTCATCAGCTTCTAGATGAAGTCTCTCTGATCTGTCTGATGACAATTATTCTAGGATCCAGGGTCTCAGCACATCCTGCATGCATGACAAACTGTAGGCCAGAGGTTTTGTTGGTGGGTTGGTATTCCAATGTCTCCTCTTGAGACCTTGCCTAGTTACAGAGGTTGGCCAGTTCAGACTCCACATCACCCAAACTTTTCAGAGTGGCTCACCACCACTTATTGTGCCTATCATCTTTAATGGAAAGACAACACTGAGTGGTTGGATTTTCTCAGCTTAGCCTAAATTCAGCTCTCTATTGAGCTGTTCACTCCAGCTGTATCGAGGCCATCACGAACTATCTGAGGCTACATCCTAAATTATGGACTGCTGATGGGAAAAGCCCATCAGGTGTCTAGGCTGGAAGACCCTGTGCCTGGGACATTTTCAGACTTTACAAAGTGGACCAGGCTAACATAGTGCTAATCGGCATTTGACTGCTTGTAGCTGAATTGTCTTCTATGCTATCCATAGCACTTGCAGATGATTTAGAAATTGCTTTAGTCATTCCTCTTGGGAATGTCTTGGGAATTAAGTTCCATCTCACACTCTCAGGATTTCTTTCTCTCCCATCATGTCTCGCCATGAACTCTGTTGGTGCTGTACTTGAAAATAATACATGGTGAACCTTTTAGAATCGACTGAGGCTTCTTATCCCAGTAATTTTCAGCCTTCCACCTTTGGCCACCAGGATCGCTAGCTTTAGGAACAGAAATGGTTAACTGTCACGTTGCTGCACTCCATGGCAGCAGACCAACCCTAAGTCCAGTTAATCTTTTCACCAACTGTTGAGCATAACTGCCGTGGCCATTTGTTGTTTACTTTAGCTTTTATATATATATATATATATATATATATATATATATATATATATATATATATATATATATAATTTTTTCTACAACATTTACTTGTTTGTTTTATTTTCATGTGTGGATGGGCCTCCCAGTGGAAATCAGAGGACAGCTTGTGAGAGTCTATTCTCTTCTTCCACTATGTAGTTTCTGAAGGTCTTGGCTTGGTGGCCAAGGGACTCGACCTGCTTAGCCGTTTCACTGGCTCAGAGCATAGCTTCTTGTCCAGTGAGTCTCAGTAAAACCATTCTGTTTGCTGACTCCACTCTTGATCTTCTAAGGCAACTCTGCTCTTTTCATTGAGTTCTGTGTTTTGGAGAACTGGATATTGAACCCAGAGGTGTGGAGATGCTAGGTAAGTGTTCTATCACTGAATCAATCCTCCGTGGTGTCTCAACTCTGCAGGATGCCATAATTGATAACAGGGTTCTGTACTATATATTCTCAGCTAATGCTCAGTTAGACCAGGGACTCAAGAATGTCACAAAAGGGGCACAAAAAGTAAAGCTCTTGTCAGGTCTGTTAAAACCTGAAAAAAATGTACTAGAGGGATGGCTCATCTGTTAAGAATGCTGACTGCTCTTCCAGAAGACTCAGGTTCGATTTCTGGCACCCATATTGGAACTCACAGTTGTCTATAATTCCAGTCTCAGGGGATCCAATGCCATTTTCTGACCTCCACAGACATTCCCTGCACAGTGCACTTGGGCACAGATACACATGCAGAAAATATACCCATACATATAAAATAAAAATAAAGTTAAAACTTCTTCATCATCATCACCACCAGCACCACCACCACCAAAACTGGAAAGAACTTGTAGTTCCTCCTTCTCTCCTGCCTCTTCCCCTTCCTCATCCTTGTCTCCTTTATCATCACCACCCCCCCACCCACCCACACACACATACCTTTCTCCTCTCTCCTTCCTTGGAAAGTCAATGGCAATGAAATGAGAAAAACACCTTCTGGCCCTTACACACACATTAACAAGAAAGGAGTGAGTTGCCTTTCTCTTCTTCCTGTGGAATAGACTCAAACAGACATTTTTCCCCTTCTTCCAAAAAGATAAAAGTTTGTTTTCAGAAAAGTAGACAGTAGAGCAGACAAGATGGAAACTATCTTCTCATGTAACATTGTAAAACTTGAGATGAAAACATCTCATTTTCTCAAAAAAAAAATGATTTTCATGTTTTTTTTTTGTGTATGAGGGTTGCATGCATTCATGAGTGTGGTGTGCATCCCTGTTTCCCTCAGAACTCACTCTGTAGATCAGGCTGGCCTCGAACTCACAGAGATCCACCTGTCTCTGCCTCTCAAGTGCTGGGATCAAAGGTGTGCATCACCACCACCTGGC
Source organism: Mastomys coucha (assembly GCF_008632895.1). Classification (NCBI taxonomy): domain Eukaryota; kingdom Metazoa; phylum Chordata; class Mammalia; order Rodentia; family Muridae; genus Mastomys; species Mastomys coucha. The sequence continues at coordinate 44,795,974 of NW_022196913.1, read as the reverse complement.
CAGTCTGTTGTTCTCTAACCTGTTCCATTTTGCTCTGAGCCTGAGCAAACTGTGTTCCAGTTAAGTCAACCATGGGCATAGTTGGCTCTGTTAAGTGTGATTTGGGCCCCTTTGCCCCACTGTCTTTGTAGAAGCGACTCACCTTCCCAGTGTTCCACTGCTTTGAGCTCCCAATCTAGAAGTAAGGTATCTGTTGATGAGTATTGTCAAAGAGCAGTTGTAGCACTCTCCTGAGAGAATCAGAGGACACTTGAGACGTCTGAGAGGAGGAGCTCACAGCCAATAAAGGCAAGGTGTGTGTGGAGTAGATCTCTGTGCCCATGTGGGCGAGCCGTTCCTCCTACACTCCACAAGGCAAGAGGAGCCTGGCAGGGAGGAGAAAGGTCAGATTCTAGATGAGTGCATGTGTGCGTCACCTTCACTATGCAGTAAGCATGCTTCCACATGTAGCTAGAAGGTAGGGTTCTCCCTCCCCCATCCCTGGGGCTCTTAAAGGTGAAGTAGGAAGCAGAGAACAGAAGAGGAATTTTGTGAATTTGTAAATTCTATTTTATTTTTTAACCTAAGGCTTTCTTTGTCTGTGCTAGGCAAGTAATCTACCACCAAGCCACATCCCTAGCTTTCTTTTCTTTTATTATTGATACAGGATTTTAGGTTTGAGACAGGGTTGTCTAGGTTGGCCTTGAACTTGTCCTGCTGCCTCTGCCTCCTGAGTTGCTGCAATTACCAGCCTCTGTCAACCCTGAGTTTTCAAAAAGAGAACGTATTGAGCATGTAGCTCAGTAGTAGAGTGCCTTCCTACCATGCATAAGACCCTGGGTACTATCCTTCCACCAAAGGGGATGGGTAGAAAAGAGAAAACACCATATGTACTGTTGAAGGAAAAACAAATTTTAGAGCCCTTTGAAGAATGGGTCTGGGAGGGAGGCTTTTTCTAACCCCATAGGTGTGAATATCATTTACTTCTCTAAGTGACTGTGAAAGAGAAAAACCCCAATTTCAAAGCACAGATAGGTGTTGTAGTAAGCTTATAATGTATTCCAGACAGGGATCTTTCTTTTTGTTTTCTCTCTCTCTTTTGAAACTTAGAGGGTGGTGGTAACTAGCTATGAGCAGTGAGTCATCACAGAATAAATATACAGTCCCGACCCACAGAGCTGAGCATACTTCACCCACAGCATGGGCCCAGTTAATCAAAGTCCACATCGAAGCCACCTAAGTGCAAGGTGCTGTGGATTTGTTTGTTCAAAGCAACTATAAAAAATTAAAGATAACAAAAGCATACAAAGTGGAGTTGATATGTCTCTTTATGGCAAGGCTTTGCTTAGTAAATAAATAATGAAAGAAAGACACGGAGATGGATTAGCAGTAGATGATGAAGAACTGTACACAGTACCAGACACTTGCTCTTTGGCAAGAGCGCATCACCCGGTTTAGCTTTCACCACAGCTGGCTAATTCGAAGGTCCAAGGTAGAGAGGGGTGTGACTTGGCACAGGCTGTCATACGTTGACAAGAGAAGCTGGTGAAAATTGGAGAACTTTCAACCTAAGGAAGAAGAAGTGTGACTACCTGGGATCGAAGGAGCTGGGTCCGAGTCTTCCATTTACCATGGCTTAGCTAGGAGAGCGTCAGCTGACAAAGACAAGAACAACAACAACAAAACAAAACCGGTCATCTTACACCCCTGAAGATACATACACCCATGTACATACATGCGCATGCACACACTTAGGAAAGAATTTCGAAGTGGATGAAACTTGAAGAAAAGCAAAACACCTTTAAACATATCTTTAATGATCCAGGGACAGGTCCTCCTTTCTTCAAGTTTCTCAAGATTGAAAAGCCAGATGGGCAGTGGATCCTGAAGGCCCCAATACAGGTGCAGTCAGAACCCCTCCAGGAGGGGATCCTGAGGCAGATGATAACAGGAGATCACGGTTTTGTTTTTGTTTTGTTTTGTTTTGTTTTTCTCTTTGGGCAGGATGTGGGTTTTTCTATGTGGAAAGGCTCCCAGTTCCCAGCCACAAGGGAACCCGCGACAGTTCCTGCATGGCATGACAACACATGCTTCCCGGCTACATAAAAGCAAATTGGAGTTTGCAAAGAAAAAGCAACTCTGTGCAGAGGGCGCAGCGTGGGAAACCCGCTTGTCTGGTTTCGCCTGGGCTCAATCTTTTGTGAGCAATTTTCAATGTCAGCTGTACACCAAGTACTATTACATCAACTAGCATCCTAACACAGGTTTCTGGTTTGGTGCAATTCACACACACACACACACACACACACACACACACACACACACACACACGACTTACTGAAAAATTTAAATTGACTCAGCTTCTCAAATGGTCAAAGGACTTCAAAGAGAAACACCAGATAAAATTGCGTGTGTCACTTGTGTTTGAAAGTGTGTTGTGGTCATGTTCAAATAACTGGCAGGTT
>NW_022196913.1:44739897-44792397 GCF_008632895.1 Mastomys coucha | reverse complement strand
CAGTCATGCTCTGTTTTTTATGAGGATGTGGGAATTTGAACCCAGACCCATATGCTTACAGAAAAAGTGCTCTTAGCCACTGAGCCATCTCCCCAGCTCTTGAGTATTTCTTTTAACAACCTCTCCAGTAGTTTTATTGTGAGGTTGAAATCATTTATTATTACATGTTTATCAGAGTGATAAAACAGAGGAATTGTTTACAATTCTACAAATGTCTCTGCTATTGTTTGTGTATGTATGCAAAGGATGCTCTAGCTTCTGTGAATGCATTAATTTGTTCTGAGGTTTTATTCTCACTTTGGATTCTTCCTACCACTCCAGAAACACTTGGGTCAGTACATTTTTGGAAGCATTATGATGACTAATCTTGGTTGTCAACTTGACACACCTGGGAGGAGGGAACCTCAACTGAGGAACTGCCTTAACTAGACTGGCCTGTGGGCACGTCTGTGGGGCATTGTTTTCAATGGTGATTGATGTGGGAGGGCCCAGCCCACTGTGGGTGGTTCCATCCTTAGGCGGGTCTGTTTGGGTTATAAAAGTAGGTTAGATGAATGTAAGCCTGGGAGCAGCCTTCTTTCAGGGTCTCTGCTTCATTTCCTGCCTGCAGGTACCTGCCTCTGTGTTCCTGCATGAGGATGGGCTGTGACCCATAAGATCAAATGTACCAATTGCCTCCCATGATGCTTTTGGTCACTGTTTTATTGCAGCAGCAGAAAGCAAAGTAGAGCAGATATATTACCAGTTCCTGTCTGATATAAATGGTTATGACTTTCCTATCATAGCTTGAAAGTAGGTACTCTGTCCATATTGTCTTAATGGGAATGCTGAACGAAGAAGCATGAATTGCTTCCTAGAGTTCAAAATCAGGTAAGTGCAAAAGGAAAGTCTAGACTTGACACCACGATTCTGCAAGTGAATAATACCCTACCCATTGCTCCATAAATGAGTTCTCCATAGGATAATGGCTTCCTTGATAGCATTCAACATAACTTGATTTGAATGAAGCTTTCTAGGAACCTAATAAGATAAAGTAGGAGAATGCCCCTTGGGTTATTGTGAGTGATAATATCACTCAGGGAGTAGCTGTGTTTTGGTCATTTAAAGCAGCAGTAAATTCATATTGATTAAAATAGATGCACGCATGCAGCCTACTCGTCAGTGTGTGATTGAGCCACATTGTTGTAGAGCCTAGAGCACTGTTGACATTCAAGGTAAGGACAGGGCTGGGATGTGACTCTGTTGGTAGAGAGCTCAACTAGTTACCGTATTTGTCACTTGTAGCTGCTGTGATAAAACATCATGACCAAAGGAAACTTAAGGAAGAGAGAGTTTGTTTTGGCTTCGTGCTCCCAATGGATGAATCCATCTTGGCAGTATGGAGTCATAGTAACAAGTGGCAGGCATGGTACCAAGGAGTAGGAAGCTGGAAGATGACATATTCAGATTCTAACACAAAGCAAAGAGAGTGAACTGGAAGTCAAGTGACCACAAAATCCCAAAGCTCATCTCCAGTGAGACACCTCCCCACAAAGTACCACTTAGTGGGGGCAAGTCTTCAAATGCCCTAGTCTATAGGAGACGTTTCTCCTTCATGCCACTGCATTTAGGATTAGAAGCCTTGGGTTTGATCCCCAGTGCTGCCCAAGCCTTGTATGGTGGCTTATAATCCTAGTACTCAAGGTCATCCTCAGCTACATAGTATGTTCAGGGCTAGCCTGGGCTATATACAGACAAACCAGGTTAAGGGCAGTAACGTCTGGCAACACCATATCCCATTTTTTTACAAACCACTAAATAGAAATGACCGGGCATGGGATTCTAATTAAAATGACCAGCAGTAAAATAGGGTCCTTAGCTTGATGAAGGTCAGTGGACCTGGGAGGTTTTCCTCATTGACTGTTTTCCTTGTGTTACTGACTTCTCATTTCATTAAAGGACCAGAGATAAGGCCCACAGGGTCATATCTCCCCCTACCCTCCTTACTTTTACATTTCTTTCTTTTCTGAGGACAAGGCTTCCTGTAGACTAGTCTAGCCTCAAACTCACTGTATAGTAGAGGCTAACCTTGAACTCCTGATGCTTCTGTCCTTTACCTCTTAAATTCTGGGATTACAAGAGTCTGCTACTATACTTACCTACAAGCCCATGTTGAGATAATTTAGTTAAATGCCAGGGTCCTAACTATAAGACTGCCATGAAAGTTGGAATGCAGATGATGCAACATGTAAGATATTAAAGCCTGCTTTTAACCAAATGTGTAAGTGGGTGTACCATGAATTTGCCATAAACCAGTCATATTTTACTAGTTGGATTGTTACTGGAGAAAATTTGGCTCTTTGAGCTTTTTGTCTGCTTTGGGCTTCTGAGATGAAATTAGGAATAAATAAACTCAGGACCTGCCTGGGGACTTCGACTGACACATGCTGGCACTTGAGTTTCCTGCCATCTTCGGCTTCCATTCTCCACACAGCATATTCCTGAGAGAAGATAGTCCTTTAGGAATAAAAACCCATGACTCTACATAAACAAAGTCAAACAGAGGAACCATTTGTATTTGACCAACAGGCTGCCGAGCTCACCAGAGAAATGGTGGATAGTGCAAAAGTCAGGGCTAGACAAGAATTAGGAACCTGGATTGTGAATCTCTGTTTTGCTCTGAATCTATGCTATTTTCCATTTTAATGGGAAGCATTCTAATATGTAATTTACTAGGCTGTGGAAGCAAATATAAACACAAGAGAACTAATACCATTAGGCTTTTTTTTTTTTTGGAAAAAACAAACAATTTTTTTTATGTACAATATGCAAACATGATCCATAGGTTTGGGTCCTATGGGGGTACTGAATATTGTAGCTGTCTGTCTCCAAAACACATCCAATCTCATTTAGTTGCTTTCCTTCTTAAAGCATAGTAGTCTTAAAACTTTGAACTTAACAAAAACAATGTCTTAAAATCGAGTCTTGGTCTCTGCAAGGCACATGAACAAACTTGCAATCAGGAGAACATGATTGTTTTCTCTTGTTTTAGATAACTAGGAAACAAGAATACTGATTGAAGTACAACCAGGAATAGAAGCCACCGTTAGTATAAAACCCTTTAGTCAGATTCATTTCCATGTTTCTATTTGTGTGGTGACATTATTAAAAAAGCTTCTCTTCAGTTAACCTCAATGTATGAGCTGGAATGGACACACACAGCACCCAGGCTTCTGGTTTTTCCCGGCCTTCATTTGCAGGATCCCAATCGATTTCAGGAGTGCCCCTGAGCTAATCTCTCCCAGCAAAATGGGCAAAGGACCAAATCCAGAGCAATAGAAGGACCGAGACAAAGACTTCACATGACAAGTGGGGATGCCGAGGCAGAAAAGTCCCTTTTGTAAGATCCAACAGCTAGTGGGGGTCAGTTCTCTGGCCACCTGTGTGCCTCCTAAGATGGAAGTACAAGCTGTCTGTGTGGTAAACAAGCTGGCAGAGAGGTTTGCTTTGCAGATAGTGCATTCCTCTGCTCTTCTTTCCTCGGCTTCCTTGATAGGCCTCCCTTGTGCTCTTTTAGTTGCTATGTCACTGAGGGAGACTGCTATACCCCCTCAACACACAGGAGTTACTGTTCTTTGAATTCTCGGTTCTTGTCTGTATTCTGATCATGCAGGGAACTCCTTCCCAAATCTGCAAAATTGCCTTCATTTTTTCTTATGCGTCCTTAGGAAACTAAGAAGAAACATAATGTACCTTCCATTCCTATCCGGGATTGTTCTTTATATGTCAAATATTTTCTGTGCTTCCCAGCTCCAGTGAGGTCTTAAAGGGTCAACTTTTATGTGCTCAGTACCCAGCCAGGTCTTTAAGGTCCTTGTCTCTGCAGCCTAGTCTTTTAGGGACACCTGTATGCCTCTAGGTCACATGTACTTTCTTTTGGAGTGTTGGGACAGTTTCACCATGTGGTTCTAGTTGGCTTTGACCATGCTATCTTCCTCTCCTGCCCAACTGCCCCCTTCCTCCTCTCTCAGTGAGTGCTGAGGTTCTAGGCATTTGCTATGATGCCCAGAATGACACCTGCCTTTTCCTGAAGAAGATCTGCCACTAATTCGATTGCTCTGTGGGATGTTCTATAGGAGCTTGGAAGTCAATATTGAGAACAGTGCAAACGATGGAGGCCAGGCTTGTGAAATTTCAGAGGGAAGATAGATTAAAGACTCTTATCAGGGCCGTTGCTCTTTTGATTGTGAAGATTCTGTGGTTTTGGTTAGCTAGAGCTGAAGAATCAGCTGTGATTAACAAGATACAAGAACTGCTAAAGCTCAACCTTTGTGTTACTGGGACGATTGATGCTGGTTAGCTGGAGCTAAGAAATTAGTGGTGATTAAGAAGAGACCAGAATCACTGAGGTGAAATCTTCTGGGAAGTGTTTTCTGAGAGCACAAGAAGCAGTGTTCCAGAGATAGCCAAGGTTGTACCTTGTGCTGTAGATGTACTGGTAAATTGTAAGAGTCACCCAAGTGCTACTGGTTTTGAAGGCATGAAGGGGTCATGGAGAGAAGCTGAGGCTTGGCACTGTGAGAAATCATGGAAGGCCATTGGTGAAGGTGCAGGCCTCATTTGCAGTTGAGGGCCTAGAACTGAAGGGATCATGCAAAGGATTTGAGTCTTGTCACCATGAAGTGAGCCTATGAGCAGCTGTTAGTGAAGCCTAGTTGTAGCAGAAGACCCCAGTGTATTGGAGATGCCAGCATCATGGGATGATCACCAAGAACAGCAGCATCAGTGGAGTGGATCAACCTGAGCTTAGAGTGCTACAGAGAACAGAGCTGGAGAAGTGATGGCAACCCTTTGGAGGAGCCCAGAAGATCATGGATGGATCCCAGACATTGAGTATGATTTTGCTTTTGATTGTGACTGTGCCCTGGTATTTTTCACTCTTGAAGTAAGAAAGTATTTTAGTAGAGCCCCACAGTTAATATATTTTGAATTTCAAAAGAGACTGGATATTTTAAAGGGATTTAAATTTTAATATGTAAGAATTTGTAAAGACTGTGGGACCTTTAAAGTTATTTAGATCTTGGGGATGAATAAAAAACTAAGGGTTGAGGTTTAACAGTGATGTGTTTGTGTGTCAAGTTGACAAGGGGTCAGTTGTACTGGGTGTTTTTGTGTATCAACTTGATACAAGCTGGAATTGTCACAGAGAAAGGAGCCCCTCTTGAGCAAATGCCTCCATGAGACACAGCTATAAGGCATTTTCTCAATTAGTGATCAATGTGGGAAGGTCAAGCCTATTGTGGGTGGTGCCATCCCTGGGCTGATAGTCCTGGGTTTTATAAGAAAGCAAGCTGAGCAAGCCAGGGGAAGCAAGCCAGTAAACAGCTTTTCTCCATGGCCTCTGCTTATAAGTTTCTACCCTCTGTGAGTTCCTGGCCTCACTTTCTTTGATAATGAACAGCAATGTGGAAGTGTAAGCTGAATAAATTCTTTTCTCCTTAACTTGCTTCTTGGTCACGAAATTTTGTCCAGGAATAGAAACCCTGACTAAGACAGTGTGGTTCCAAGGCTCTGTGTATCTCTGAGTATTCCCTTGTATCATCAGATAGTGGTGGGATTAGGAAGCCCAAGACTGCAAATTACTATTCCTTTGTGCTGGAAATATTAGCTCTGAAATTAATTTGCCTGGTATTAAAGAGGGTACTAATTGCAGGCTCGGTAGGCATAATACATTTTATTAGCACAAACTATATTATCGTGTAATTATTGTTTGCTTGTAATACAATCATCCTATCAATTTGCCAGAATTTGTTTTCCCTTGCAATTATTTTTTTCTATTGCCAATCAATAGCAGGCTAACAGCTAAAGAGTAAGGCAAGCAATGGTGAAGATGGGTGCACCTTCTCTTTATCAATGGCAAGGTTCGTGATTGAGAGAGAAACAGAAATAACAACTCCGAAAGGATTTCTCATAGAACTATAACTTTAGGGTTTGGAGAGTGGTGGCTCACAGCTATTGTCTGAAGGAGTTGGAAGTACAGTGTTCTGAGATTAGATCTTATGATCTAGCATGATGAGACGGGGCAAGCTCCAGGGCTTTTGTCTTCTAAGCAAGCATACCATAGCTTTGTCTAGAGTGATGCTCTTCTATGGGGATGTGGCTCCTGATAGAGGATGCAGACAGAAGGTGGCTCCAACTGGAATGAGGAAAGCATCATACAGATGTGTTTCTCAGTGTGCTTGTTTTCAACACAAAACAGATCTGGAGAGCAGAAATGACTACTGATCAAACTTTGGTTTGTTGGGGGCTTGGGAACATTTCCCTAAACTCACATCAATGCACATACACTGGTGTCAGTAGACCTCTGGGGGCTTAGTCTGAAGCAGGCATTGTCAGAAGGGACTAAAATTCTGATTTGGGAACAAGTACCTCAGCACTGTTCAATGGCTAAGCTAGTTGAAATATTCTGAACCCCTTACATGGTACTAGATTCTCCTCCCAATGTGTGCATTGACTTGAAAGAAAAGTGTTTTTCTATAAGGGGCTCAGAGTTTTCAGTATTTACGTGATAAGTAGCTTGAGGATTATCGGTATTAGGTGTTCTTTGAAGGTCTGATAAAACTCTGCACTAAACCCATCTGATCCTGGGCTTTTTTTGGTTGGGAGACTATTAATGACTATTTCTATTTTTTAGGGGATATAGGACTATTTAGATCATCTATCTGATCTTGATTTAACTTTGGTACCTGGTATCTGTCTAGAAAATTGCCCAATTTCATTCAGGTTTTCCAGTTTTGTTGAGTTTAGCCTTTTGTAGTAGGATCTCATGAAGATCTAATACCAATACTCCTCAAACCATTCCACAAAATAGAAACAGAAGGTACTCTACCCAATTTGTTCTATGAAGCCACAATTACTCTGATACCTAAACCACACAAAGACCTAACAAAGAAAGAAAACTTCAGACCAATTTTCCTTATGAATATCAATGCAAAAATACTCAATAAAATTCTTGCAAACTGAATCCAAGAACACATCAAAATGACCACATATCGTGGTCAAGTAAGTTTCATCCCAGGGGCATGGATCATTCAATATATGGAAATCATCAATATAATCCACTACATAAACAAACTAAAAGAAAAACAAATCATATGATCATCTCATTAGATGCTGAGAAAGCATTTGATAAAATACGACACCCCTTCATGGATAAAAGTCTTGGAAGGATCAGGAATTCAAGGCCCATACTTAAATATAGTAAAAGCAATATACAGAAAACCAGTAGCCAACATCAAACTAAATGGAGAGAAGCAATCCCACTAAAATCAGGGACTAGGCAAGGCTGCCCACTTTCTCCCTATCTATTCAGTGTTGTACTTGAAGTTCTAGCCAGACCAATCAAACAACAAAAGGCGATCAAAGGGATACAAATTGGAAAGGAAGAAGTCAAATTATCACTATTTGCAAATGATATGATAGTATACTTAAGTGATCCCAAAAATTCCACCAGAGAACTCCTAAACCTGATAAACAACTTCAGCAAAGTAGCTGGATATAGAATTAACTCTAGCAAATCAGTGGTCTTCCTCTACACGAAGGATAAACATGCTGAAAAAGAAGTTAGGGCAACAACACTCTTCACAATAGTCACAAATAATATAAAATATCTTGGTGTGACTCTAACTAAGCAAGTAAAAGATCTGTGTGACAAGAGCTTCAAGTCTCTGAAGAAGGAAATCGAAGATCTCAGAAGATGGAAATATCTCCCATGCTCATGGATTGTCAGGATTAATATAGTAAAAGTGGCCATCTTGCTAAAAGCAATCTACAGATTCAATGCAATCCCCATCAAAATTACAACTCAATTCTTCACAGAGTTGGAAAGAGAAATTTGCAAATTCATCTGGAATAACAAAAATCCTAGAGAGCGAAAACTATTCTTAACAACAAAAGAACCTCTGGTGGAATCACAATCCCTGACCTCAAGCTTTACTACAGAGCAATTGTGATAAAAACTGCATGGTATTGGTACAGTGACAGGCAGGTGGATCAATGGAATAGAACTGAAGACCCAGAAATGAACCCACACACCTATGATCACTTGATCTTTGACAAAGGAGCTAAACCATCCAGTGGAAAAAAGACAGCATTTTCAACAGATGGTGCTGACTCAACTAGTGATTAGCATGTAGAAGAATGCAAATCTATTCATTCCTATCTCCTTGTACAAAGCTCAAGTCCAAGTGGATCAAGGACTTCCACATAAAACCAGATACATTGAAACTAATAGAAAAGAAAGTGGGGAAGAGCCTCGAACACATGGGCACAGAGGTAAATTTCCTGAACAGAGCACCAATAACTTATGCTCTAAGATCAAGAATTGACAAATGGGACCTCATAAAATTACAAAGCTTCTGTAAGGCAAAGGATACTGTCAATAGGACAAAAATGGCAACCAACAGATTGGGAAAAGATCTTTACCAATTTTATATCCAATAGAGGGCTAATATTCAATATATACAAAGAACTCAAGAAGTTAGACTCCAGAGAACCAAATAACCCTATTAAAAATGGGGTACAGAGTTAAACAAAGAATTCTCAACTGAGGAATGCCGAATGGCTGAGAAGCACCTAGAGAAATGTTCAAATTCCTTAATCATCAGAGAAATGCAAGTCAAAACAACCCTGAGATTCCACTTCACTCCAGTCAGAATGGCTAGGATAAAAAACTAAGGTGACAGCAGATGCTGGCGAGGTTGTGGAGAAAGAGGAATACTCCTTCATTTCTGGTGGGATTGCAAGCTGGTGCAAACACTCTGGAAATCAGTTTGGTGGTTCCTCAGGAAATTGGACATAGTTCTACCAGAGGACCAGCTATACCACTTCTGGGCATATACCCAGAAGATGCTCCAACATATAATAATGACACATGCTCCATCATGTTCATAGCAGCCTTATTTATAATAGCCAGAAACTGGCAAAAATCCAGATGTCCATCAACAGAGGAATGGATACAGAAAATGTGGTACATTTACACAATGGAGTACTACTCAGCTATTAAAAACAATGAACTTATCAAATTCTTAGGGAAATGGATGGATTTGGAAGATATCATCCTCAGTGAGCTAACCTAATCACAAAACAACACACATGGTATGCAGTCACTGATAAATGGATATTAGTCCAGAAGCTCGGAATACTCCAAATACAATTCACAAACACAAGAAACTCAAGAGGAAGGAAGACCTGAGTGTGGATACTTCAATTCTTCTTAGAAGGGGGAACAAAATACTCATGCAAGGAGTTGCAGAGATAAAAGCAGAGACTGAAGGAAGGACAATCTAGAGACTGTGCCACCTGGGAATCATTCCCATATTCAATCACCAAACCCAGACACTATTGTGGATGCCAGCAAGTGCTGGCTGTCAAGAGCCTGGTATAGCTGTCTCCTGAGAGGTTCTGACAGTACCCCACTAATATGGAATTAGAGGCTCACAGCCATCCATTGGACTGAGCACAGGGTTTCCAATGAAGGAGCTAGAGAAAGGACCCAAGGAGCTGAAGGGTTTGCAGCCCCTTAGGACAAACAATATTATGAACTAACTAGTACTTGTAAAGCTCCTAGGGACTAAACCACCAACCAAAGAATACACATGGTGGGACTCATGGCTGCAGCTGCCTTTGTAGCAGAGGATGGCCTAGTCAGTCATCAATGGGAGGAGAGGCCCTTGGTCCTGTGAAGGTTCTATGCCCCAGTGTAGGGGAATCCCAGGGCCAGGAAGCAGGAGAGGGCAGGTGGGTGAGCAGGAGGAATGGGGAGGGGGTAGGGGACAGGGTTTTTGTTTGTTTGTTTTGTTTTTGTTTTGGGAGGGGAAATGGGGAAAAGAGATATCATTTGAAGTATAAATAAGGGAAAAATATATATAAAGTGATAAGAAGTAGTGGCTTCTGAAAGTGTTTGGTCTCTTTGGGAGAGGGTTAGAACTGGAAAGGACGGTCAAGTCAGTGTGTAATTGGGCATTTCTGGAATTAGATGCTAATTATTCCATTATTATCATCAAATGGCTTTTTAGTCATAAAGTTCTCAGAATAAAGTTTTATTTAGAAAAATAAATAAGTAGAGAAAAATATGTAAGAATTTTTTCCTGCTTGCACAATACTGCCTACCTACCTACCTACCTACCTACCTACCTACCTATCTACTGGTTGGATGCCAAAATACCTCTCACCTCTGTTTTTAGTATTTCAGAAATAAGATTTTTTAGGTGAGAAGGCATCATAACCACAGGAGCTGTGACTGGAGCTTGAGTGGGAGAGAAGTGAAAAGGACCATTGGGAACTGGATGGATGGACCAGTTGTTAGAGCACTCTCTCCTCTTCCAGAGGACCCAGGCACAGTTCTTGGCAGCCACATGGTAGCTCACAGCCATTTGAAACTCCATTTCCAGAGGAGCTAATCCCATCTTTTGGTCTCCAAAGGTACCAGGAACAGCCATGCACATAAAAAAAAGCTCTTTAAAAAAAATTAAAAGTGGTTGATACATCATCCTAGGGTCATTGTGATGGGGCCACAGAGGGAAGGAGCAGCTTCCCTTTCAAACCCCAGAGTTGGGCTGTCATTAAGAAGGCTAAGTTAAAGTATGAGAGAGATCGTCTCCATAGGCAGGATGACAGGAGAGAGGCCTCAGCCTTCACTTTCTCATGTGGATCACCAACCATTCTCAACAGGAGTTACTACCTACTTCTCTATTCCCTGATGTCAAGCAACACAGGGAAGCATTCAACCCAACAGCAAAGCTTAGCTCTTGGGGCTCAGCCTAGCAAAGCTGCCTCTCTGATTCAAGCTGTCTTACACAACTTTTAAAGAAGAGGAAAAATGTATTTTATAATGCTTGTGAATTTATCATTATAGTAACTACTTTTATAATAAATTTACTAACAGGCTTCTTTATTCCAATAAGGAAATTATTGCTATTCTAGTTTTTCCTTCAAATGGACAGCTGTAAATGAATGTGCTCACATGCTTCCTTTGACTGGCTACTTCAGCATGCTCGTAAAGACAGTGAGTAGTAGCATTCAGTTTGAGAAACTTCTTTAGAATAAATATGTCAAGAGATTTTAATCAAGATATAACTAGCATAGTTAACCAATGATTCTTAGCAAAGACAAGTAGAGCTGTAAACATCTTGAAGTCAAGTGCACACACACACACACACACATACACACACACACACACAAACCACAAGTACACTCACAGGTGCTCACATTGATGAACTGATATTTGCTATTGTTATATATTTTCTCTTCTCCCCACCCCAGAATACATTTTGGAAACTTACTTCATTAGACCTCTCCTTGTTTAATCCTCTCTCATTCCAGAGTTACCTAATTCCATTGTGTATGTGTGGTGAAAAATACTAGGCACCCAACATCTGCAGTCCTGGGAAGTAGGAGTGGAAGGGGTGGGTGGAAGGAGGGGCCATGATTTCCTCATGAACTGTCTCCTACAGCCTCAGAGATCCTTGTCCCTTTGTTATCATAGTTATCTCTGTCCATCTTGTATTGAGTTATTTATGTGTTGTTTCTTCATCTGGTGGTGTTCTGTTGAAATGAACTGCAATAGCTCTGGCTGCTCCTGTAATGGCTTGGATCTTAAACATACCCTAAAGGACACATAGAAGTTTGATCACTGGCCTATGGTACATTTGGGAAGTAATGGAATCTTTAAAGAGATATGGCCAAGAGGAAGGAGGTTAGGTAATCAGGGGCGAGCCCTTGCGGGGGATGTGGGCACTGGGGACTCTTTTTCTCCTCCTTGTTGTCTGCCCACCACAGGATGATCAGTTTTAGTCCACCACGTATGTTCTACTGTGTTGTGTCCACTCAATACAGCTACCCCCTGAAGGAGTCAACCAAACAGCACTGGACTAAAACCCCTGAAAAGGTAAGTCAAAATAAGTTAGCACCCTTTTCACTTTCCCATTACTAGTTCAGGGACTTTGCAGCATTGGCAAGCCAGATACCGTGTTTTCAGCTATTCACATTCTTCACAGTTGCTACTATGTGTGTGGGCACCACCTGCTCTTCTTGTGTTCTCCAGAACAACTTTCAGCACCCAGTCACCTCCTGAAAGTGACAACGACTCACCCCATCATTAAATCTTAGTGGAGAATGCTTGAGCTCCTGACAATAGAATCTGAGAGGAAGAAGGCAATCCCCTGGGGGAAAGAATTCTGTTCTAATTCTTGATACGTTGGCATCAGGACTAGACCATTACTCTTTCTGTAAATACCATCCATCAAGAACTCCATTGCTGTAGGCATCTAGTCTCATCCAGATTTCTCAAACCTAGACTAGATCAGGGTGTGAGTAGGTGAGAGCATTCGAAAGAGGAAGCCCCGGGGGCTTCTAGCAGCCCTCTCTTCCTCAGATGCCACCTTGGTGTTCTCTGGCCTGAGTCAGGCTTGGCTGTTCCTGTGGAATAATAGGCCAGACAGCTTTGAATTCCAGATCAGCACTGACCAGCAGGGTAATCTTTTTGGCTAATATCTGTGCCTCAGTTCCCTCATGTGATATGTGGCTTTAATAACATTACTTTTGTCATAGGGGTGCTATGAGGACAAAATGAGCAAATCCATGTTAAAACAACAATGTACACTTAGGAAACTGGGGGCTTGTGTGTATGTACATGCAGGTAGGTGTATGTGTATAAGTGCATGTGTGTGGGTGCATATATGTGGTGTGTGTGTGTGTGTGTGTGTGTGTGTGTGTGTGTGTGCGTATGTAAAGCTCAGGTCAATTAGCCCTGGCTGGCTTGCCAGTGAGCCCCAGAAGTCTGTCAATCTCCATTGTCCCTGCTCTGGGATTATAAACATGGCCCACAACACCTAGCATTTTACATGGGTCCTGGTGATCAAACTTGGATCCTTATGTTAGCTAGCATGGCCAGCTTTTTGTTTAGTCAAATGAGCCATCTCCCCTGCCCTGTGATTTCCATCAATGGGCACTTATTACTGAATGACTTATTTGCCTCCAAAAATTATGACTTCTTTTCCCTAGAACTCTTAAGAGAGTAATCCAAATGTTTTTAATGATGTGTGTTCTCTTGCTTCCCAAGAGAGACAGTATCTATCCATCAAGGACGGAGAAAGGCGTGTCCTTGGGGACCCCTGGGATTGATGAGCTGACACTCAAGTCTTGCCCCTGTCTTTTTCAAGTACTGTGAGAGGCAAAAACAACCAAGTTTCTATCTTTTCCACCTCCACAGACTTTTATTTGGCATCCCTCTCTCGAAGAGCTGGCTTCAGAAGAAGTAAAAACCCTGTAGGCTGTTCTGAAGTAGCTATCAGTACTGTAAGAATATGTCAAATTGCACCAAGCTGAGACTAGCCTCGTAGATCTTTTCAGGCACCTTTCTCTTTGAGGTGGCTTGTTTGTTTCTGTCATACTTAGGATCAACCCCAAGACCATGAACATGCTAGGCAAGTACTCGAGTTTCATCCTGTTCCCAAGTGTCTAATATTTAAATAGACTGTGTACACACATATGCCCCAATGAGATGATTAGAAGACATTAAAAAATTACTTCGATCCCAAGCATAGGTGAACCACTTATATTGACATGCCTACTAACATGCCATATGGCTGATCTATTTGAGCAGAGGAAGGAGTGAATTTTCTCCTTTGATCATTTACCAGCACACAGTTTTTTTCTATGAATTCCAAAGGAGAACTGTAGATAGAGTAGATAAAGCTCATACTTGTCTAGTATGAACAAGGTCTAGTATGCTCCACTCCAACACAGCCAACAGAAAACACAACTGAAAACAAACAGAAGAACAAACAAACCCTGAAGAGGAACCTCTCTGAAAGACCCCAGGGGCATTTCCTTAACTGGCTTGCTTTCAAGGATGTGCTCCAGGAGGAGAAACTGCCTCCCCCCCCCCCCCCCCCCCCCCCCCCCCGTCCCAAGGCTGAGGTCAAGTGCAACAGTCATCCCCCTGGGACCAGAGCCTTAAATGTGTGTGAGGTGACTGTGTGGCCTTGAGTCATCCAATCTCTCTTTGTGCCTCAGTTTACCACACATAAAATGAAGGCTTTGGGTTAAATGATCTCAGATAGGGGAGGGGAAGGAACGGGAGGAGAAGGAAGAATTCTATTGTGGTCCAACTTGGTGGAAGAAGAAAATGTTGTGCCCTTTTCTGACACATAATTGTTTATCATCAAACACTTGATGGTAAACCATTTCCTCACTCTGAGAGATTTGTCAGTCAAAGGTGAGAATGGTAGACTAATGCAAGCTATTACTTTTCTTGGGAGGGCAGCTGTTGGACAGTTCTTACAGGTGAAGGTGGATATCTTACTGATCAGTTATTTATGTATTTTCTTTCTTCAGCCACTTTAGTTTTTTCTTAATTAACAAAAGGAAGTGTGGAACTGCTCAGAGTCAAGTTGTATGCAGCCTTGCATATCATATGTATGAGCAAGATTCTCTCTCTCTTTCTCTCTCTCTCTCTGTGTGTGTGTGTATGCGGTTTGCATGGTGTGGTGTATACGTGCATACAGCAATACATCCACAGAGTCAGATGTTGCTGTCAGGTGTCTTCTATAGCTTTCCATGTTTTTGAGACATAGCCTCTCACTGAACCTGAAGTTTACTGATTTGTTTAGACTGGCTGACAGTGAGGTTACGAGGTCCATGGGTCCCAGCTTCCCCAGTGTTGGGATTATAGTACAACCACACTAACATGTTCAGATTTTTACATGCATTCATGGGATCCAAACTCATGTTCTCATGCTTGTGCAATGAACATTTCAGCCACTGAGCCATTTTCCCAACCCTGAGGCATTATTTTCCACTGAGCTGGTTGAAATAGATAAGGGGGAAGGTAGGTGTGGGGGATTACCTACCGTATTTCTGAACTCTCCGGCTCTTCTCAGTCACAGTCTAGAGGGTGCTGTCCCCATTGTCACCCACAAATTCAAAAGCAAGTTGAAAGCTGAAGAGGTCAGTAAATGGTAAATAATTGAGTCACGATGACACAGGGACTTCTGGACTCTTAATGGCTGCTATTGTTGCAGGAGGGGCTCATTACTTCCTAGGTGTGGTTTCCTCACCAGTGCCAGATCAGTTTATCGGAGAACTAATGGGCACATGGGACTTAATTGGTGCTGTGTGATGAGCGAGGCAACCTACTCTCCCCATTTAAAAGAAAACGACTCACTTTTGCTTGGCAGCCACACCTTCTAATTACTCCGAAATGCTTAAGACTCATTATCTTCAAAGTTTGGAGAAAGGCAGGGAAAAAAGGAGGATGAAAATGACCACCCAAAGTGGAAAACTCCAAGGACCAAAGGGTCTGTCTGGTCAGCCAGCCTGGTGCTGAGGCCCATCACAGTAAGGGTAGGATGAATTGTCACCAGGCTATCCAGGTGGCCAGTGAGCAGGAGGTGATGTTTGCTCACTCTGCTCCTCCTATGAAGCTGGTATTGAGCAAGAGTAAGGTGGTGGTTCTGGTGGTAGTGTGTGGGAGGTTTGACTGGAGCTGTGTAAGCACACAAGTGGTTAAATACTGCCACCTTTCTCCCCTGGGCAGTCTCTGTGTTAGTTCATCTCTGTGCAGAGTTGAGAGGACCTACCTGTACACCTTGCCCTTGGGTGTCAAGCCTGCGAGGGAGTTTCATTGCTGCTGCTGGCAAGGTAGCCAGCACCATCTCTACCTTTTCCTACTGAGCAGAGATTTTCTACTTTCTCCCTGTGGAATGTTGAGCATGGGAGAGGCAAAGCAAGACTTTGAAGAGAGCTGGACAGTCATGCTGGAAAACCTCTTAATCATAAGCTTGGTAGATTCCAACCCTACCCTCCCTACATGATGTCAGAATTTTGGTGTGAAGTGCAGGTGATGTCATGTTTGGAGGAGCTGGTCAGGTCTGCCCTAGAAGGCCTGTCTCATATGCACCGTTGGGCTATTTCTTGTTCCTGCATCTTGAAAGGTTGTTGTATTAGTGGCATTTCCATTGCTGGGGCAAAATACCTGGGAGAAGTTATCTAAAAGAGGGAAAGAGTTATTTTGGCTCATAGTTCTGGAAGGCTTAGTCTAAAGTCTGTTGATTCCAGTGTTTGGGGTCTGTATCAAGAACTATAGTTTAGGGTACAGTAGGGTGGAGTTACTATTCTAGTAGGGGGTGGGAAATGGAAATATAGGAAGGGACTGGTATTCTAATATCCCCTTCATGGGCACAGCTCCAATGACCTAACTTCCTCTCATGAGATTTCACCCTCTAAACCTTCTACTACCTTTTAATAGCAACATAGCACTCAGCCTTCACACATGGGCCTTTGAGAGAGCATTTGAGATTGAAACCATTACAGCTGTGTGTAGAGCTTTTAAAAAATAAATTCATTTATTTAGTTGTATTTTATGTGTGTGAGTGTTTTGCTCACATGTGTATACCACACATGTGCACAAGGTCCACAAGGATGAGAAGAGGGTATTGAACCCATGAAATGTATAGACAGTTGTGAGAAGCTGTATGGGTACTGGAAAGTCAGTCCAGGTCTTCTGCAAGAGAGCAATTACTTTTACAATGGAGCCATCCCTCCAGCTCTAACAAGTTTGTTCTTAAGAAGGGACTTCCCATACCTGTGTGCACATGTGTATAAAGAAGTAGACAGCCTTTTTCCCATTCCTGAATTCTGCCTTATGTGTGCATCTTGAAATCCACTGAAAACTCTGTGGATTTTCAGCAAGAAGACTACGAAAATCTCCTTGACTGCATTGTCTTGTTAACCATGGAAGTGCTTCAGCAAGTGTTAAGCACCTATTAAGAGAACCTAAGATGAAGAAAGCCAGATTCTGGTCTGGAGTGAATTCACAAATTCAAGGTTTCTTTGTTTCTTTTCCCTCCTTTCCTGTCCTGGCACAGCATCCCCACCCGTTAGATCCCCTCCTTTCATCCTCTCCTCCTTTCTTATTCTTAGTGCTACCGACAGCATGTATCTCTTGCCACTTGTAAATTAATAAGGGAGATATTTTCGTCTTTCAGGTAAATTCGGTTATTCTTTCTTTTCTATGCCTTCCATGGAGAATAACAGACCCAAGGAGACACTCGACATTTACAGAAATATTCTCCAGCACTGTGTCACTGGGACACTGGGGGCTCCGGCTGTCTCATCCCAGCTACCATGCCACCACTTATTGCTCCAGTCAGCCATCCCAAGTTTTTTTATTAGAGGATGCTCTGGTTAACCAAACAGGGCCTCTTGGCCTTTGAATTTTTATGCTACTTTAAAGCCTTTAAAAGGGAATGGATTTCTAAACTTCTTCTCTGTTAAAGTTAAAAAACCATTTTTAGTATCTGCTAAATGTCCATGTTGTACTCAGCACTTAACCAATGCTGTAAATGTTGCTGTAGATGGGAACCATATGACAGGGACTCCTTCCTGGAGGCTTGGGCATATGACGGGCAAACAAGGGACACTCAGCTTGTGTGTGCATGTTTAGGGTGGAGTGTGTGTGTGTGTGTGTGTGTGTGTGTAGTGTGTGTCTCTCTGTGTGTGTCTCTGTGTGAGCTTCAAGTGCATAAATATGCATATTGTTTTTTTTCCAGACAGGATCTCACCTAAGCAGGCTAGCCTTGAATTCACTGTGCAGCCGTGGATGACTTTGAACTTCTGATCTTCCTGCCTCTATCTCCTGAGGGCTAGGGTTATAAACATGAGCAGCTGTACCCAGTTGATGTGACACTGGAGACTGAATCCAGGGCTTTGTGCATGCTAGGAAAGTACTTTATCAACTGAGCCACATCCCTGACACACACACATACACACTTCCTTCCATAATCTAAAGTCTTAGATCTTAAGAAAAATTTATCTGACAGAGTGAAATATCATGCATTTTAGTGACTTAAAAACAGCAAAGAGCAACATCAAATGAATATTTTTTTCACCATCTTTTGTCCGTCAAATAGTTCTAGCAACTCTTTAAAAAATTTTGCTATTCTTGACAATTTCATATGTATTGAATATAGTTTGTTCATTTCAGCCCCCCTCCCATGACCCTCTCCTATTTCTGCCTACCCATGTAAGTCTGCTTCTTCTCAATGACTTCCTACTGGGTTTAATTACTGTTGGACTGGGGATTATTTCCTGGAGTGTCAGAATTTTAAGGATAGCTACCGCTCTGAAGAAAATGATTTGCCCTTCCTTAAGAATCGCTAGTTGATTGACTGCTTTCTCTAGATTTTTCCTTTCAAATTTAAGATGTAGTCTTGCCCTTGCAGTCCTTGGCCTCAGTGTTGTCATCCCCCTGCATCAGCCTCCTGAGTGTGGAGAATACAGGTTTGCCCCACCCTTTACTGAATGTTTAAAGAACCGTATAAAGTGTGTGATTTATGACCTCACTGAAGTCAGTGTAGTGAGCTTTGTCTGGCACTTTGTCCGCATATTTCTTGCATCCCCAATTTGATGCCCTAGGATGTCTTTTAGGGACGACTGAAGTCTACCCTCCATTAACTTTTTTCTGTACTGACTGAGGAGAAGACAGATGTGCCCTGCCAGGGCCTTGCCTCAGTTTTCTCACTATCTTCTGCAAGAACTCATTGCAAAAAGTAGCATCTCTACTGTGCCCTTAAAATGACATCCTCTCATTTCTGTAATGTGCTCTTTTAGTTTAGATATTTTAGGTGTAATAGGGCTGACACTGGCTTCATTTAGGACACAGGAGGGGGGCAAATCTGAAGCAAAATGACAGAACGTTTGCCTACCATGTGCAAGGCCTGGGTTCTATCTCCCGTACCACAACACGAGAACGGACAGCCAAGGATTCACCCATATTCTTGTTATATGGAAGGATTATTACTGTCAACATTGGGAAGTTACATCGGTGCCTACATGCTGGTTGGGAGCTCACACAACATTTTTTTTTTTTAATTTTTTTATTAGATATTTTTTTTATTTATATGTAAATTTCTCCATTCCCAGTTTCCCCTCCAAAAAACAAAGAAACAAACAAAAACAACAAAAACAAACCCCTGTTGCCTCCCACTTCCCCATGCCTGCCACCCCGCCCTCTCCCACTTTCTGGCCCTGGCATTCCCCTACACTGGGGCACAGAACCTTCACAGGGCCGAGGTCCTCTCCTCCTATTGATGATTGACATTTAAGAGAATTAAGTTACAGTTTCATATTATTTAGTCATTTAATAACATTTATTGAGACCAGGTATGTGATAAATGCGGTACCAAACACTGAACATGTTTAAGAGGAAGACAAATGGAGTGATCATAAAAATACGTAATTAAAAAAAAAAACAAAACAGGTCTTGATGATGTTGAGCTGTGGGTCAGGTACTGTGCTCAGTGTGGGAGGCGCTCTCATCGAGTTCCTTTAACAGCTTGATGAGAGAGCTCTGTCTTATAGTGGGTGCTCTGGGGTGAATGTTTGGTCTCCCCAAATTTGTACTTTGAACCTTAATCTCCCCAACATGCTTATATTAAGAAGTGGGGGCTCTTTGGGAAGTAGTTAGGTCTTATGAATGGGATTATTGTTTTTACAAAAGAGGCCTGGGAGCCAAGGAGACAGCTCATTAGGTAAGCTTGGCCACCCGAGTTTGAGTCCCAGAAACCATGTGATAGAAGGAGAAAACTGAATTATTCAGGTTGTTCTGTGCAACAGATACATTGTGGCATGTACACACACACATACACACAGATACACAAACATGCCAGTCATGCCACACACATGTACACACACACACACATATATATCCATGCACACATGCAGACATACATAGACATACATATACTTAGATATACACAAACATGTAATGCCACACACATGCAAACACACACACATACATACACACATATATATACACATGCAAACATGCAGACATACATAGACTTACATATACTTGTGTACACACATGCACACATACATACATATACACACAGAGACATACAATGTACTACATAAGTATAAAACATAAATTAACAAAAGAGGACTATGAGAGCATATCCTCCCACTTTACCACATGAAGACACACAAAGCTTCTTTCTAGGAGAAACAGGCCCTTGCCAGACACTGTCTGCTGGTGTCTTGATCTCAGTCTCCTTGCATCCATGCCTTTTGCCAAGGCAGTGCCTGTAGACTAAGTCTAAAATTAATACTGACTTGCTTCTAAAAGAAATTTCCCCAAATGCAGAGCATCTGTGGAACTTTGTAGAGGCTGGGGCTGAAAACTAAATGAAGCAAAAACCCCTGCATTGTCTTCGTTGGAACCTAAAGAATGTTTCTGGAGAGGGTGCAGAGAAGGGTGTAGAGCAATCCATCTTACTGATGATCTAAGTGGTTGGAGCTGAACAACGGTAGTGATAGAGGAAAAGGCAGTTCAATTGGATCACAGGTGGAATTTAAAATGTGAAGAACCTTTTTTTTTTGAAACCAGAAGGATGTGGCTAAGAAGCTCAGGAGAACTTGTCTGAAGTAGGTTTGTGCCCTAGGGGTTTGATAGATGGTACAGCTTGTGGGTGATAACACTGGCTCTTTAGGAGAAGGGATATCTAAGTGGAACATTGAGAGTATGGCATGGCTTCTCTTGACTGCTTACAGAATAGATTAAAAGAGGGAAGAGAGTCAGAGGTGAGTTTGTAATCAAAAGGGAAGTAGAACTTAAAGACTTGGAAACTCTTCAGCCTGGACCTGTTAGAACAGAAGAGAGATAAGATGCTAAGAGATAAGAACCAGGAGTGGACGAGAGGGTCCTCGTGGGTGGCTATAGGATATCTGTCAAGAGAATGGAAGAGTAACTTGGAAAGTATCCAGAATATCTTCAAGATTGCCCTTCCAGTCTCTGGCCCAAAGAGCCAGATCCTCAAGCATGAAAATGTCATTGTACCCCAGAAACTCCAAAGCACTCTGAACTATCAACGTACTCACTCATCATTCCACATTTACTCTCAGATGGAGGGCATGGGATAACTTTGCATGGCCCCAAGTCTTTTTTTTTCTTTTTTTTCTTTTTTAAGATTTATTTATTATTATTATAAATGAGTGCACTGTAGCTGTCTTCAGATATACTATAAGAGGGCATCAGATTTCATTATGGGTGGTTGTGAGCCACCATGTGGTGGCTGGGATTTGAACTCAGGACCTTCGGAAGAGCAGTCGATGCTCTTACCCGCTGAGCCATCTCACTAGCCCCCAGCCCCAAGTCTTTATGAGCTGGGCTTCTTCCACCAAGATGTCAAAGGATACCCAAGAGAATTTCAATATGGAAGCAGAGAGATGGTACAGGGGTGAATCGCTTTGGAGAGCCCTTCAATCCCTGAGAAACATCCTCAGATCTATAAAATCTGTTAAAATCTTCAGATCTATAAAGCCATCAGCATGTAATTGCTGTTTGAGAGTATAGGCTTAGGATTCCAAATGTAAAGATCATCAATTACATGGTTGTGTTTTGTAAGTGATAGGGCAGAATTACCTGGAGGTTTGCTAGTTCAACTCCTATCCAGCAAATTTCCAGAGTTGGGACTTGGAGTCCCAGCTTTAAAGTTCAACATGGTTTGTCCTATTAGGTTTGTATTCTGTTTTTCCTTTTTGAGATGGAGAATGCCTATCATGTTCTAGTCTTACCATCACAGTTGAGAGCATGGGACATGATTAAGTTTCACGGTCTCTCAGCTGGAGGGCAGGGTGATCTGTACCTCTGGTTTCAGCTGTAAATGCCTTCAGCTGTATTTGGATGACATTTTGAATGTCAGTTTCTCAGTTGATGCTGGAGCGTGTTAAGAAATCGAGACGAAGGCCATCATATTTTATAAACAAGAAAGATGTAAGTTTGGGAGGTCAAGGCTGGGGCGCTATGGTCTGAATGGCTTTGTCTTTCCCGAAGCCCCATGTTGCAATCCTAAACTCCATTCCAATGCGTTGTTTTATGTGGCCTCTAGAAGGAGATTAGGTTATGGAGGCAGGCTCCTTATAAGTGGGATTCATTCCCTTTAGGAGAGACCCAAAGAAGCTTGTTTGCCTCCTTCTGCCATGTGAAGTCAGGGAGATGGACTATCTACCGGGACTAGATCCTCCTCAGATACAGCATCGGTTAGCAGCTTTTTGCTCGACTCCCCCTTCTCCAGAGCAGGGAGCAATAATCACACACACACACACACACACACACACACACACACACACACACACACATATCTTTCACACTGGTACACTTCAGACCTCTGACTCCTGAGAGAGATACAGGTGAGAGAGCTCAAGAGGAGCATGGAATAGCAGATGTTGGATTTTTTTTCTAGATGACACAAGTTGTCTCTCTCTTTCTCTTTCTCTCTCTCTGTCTCTCTCTGTCTCTCTCTCTCCCTTGAGACAGTCTCACTGTGAAGGCCAGACTAGCCTCAGACTCAGAGTAATCCTCCTGTTTCATTCTCTGAAATGCTTTGATTATGGGAGTGAGACATTACACCTAGCCGACTGTGAAAGAATCCTCCCCGACCTCTGCTGTGGCTCTGTTATACAGACATGCTCGTGTGTGAGCAGCAATGAGCACCTGGTCACTGTTGATTAGAGTCATTTTACCCTTCAGTGTACATTTCTACGTCATGAAGCAAAATGGAAGAGGACATATCTAGGGGAAAAAAATCTCTACATCTGAGAAGAAATGAATGTATGTGAGTAACAGTTAAACAAATTATAATCAGCTGTATACTACTGAGAAGTAGACTGTTCACACCTTGATTTTTTTTTGGTATCTTATTTATTTATCATCATTTTTGATATATTGATGACTGAGACAGAATTTGGCTGTGTTGCTTAATGTTGGTGTTGAACTCAACATTCTCCTGCCTTAGTGCCCTGGGTACTGAGATTACAGGTGTGTCCCTCCAGTTGTGTTTGATGTAAAATAAAGCACAATAGGCTGAAGCCCTAAACTGTTAATTCACTTTTTACTTCCTGGCTGGGTCAGTGTGATTTGACCCCCCCCCAACACTCTGGAGTCCCCGAATAAAAGACATAAATGCTCAGTGTTATTTTTAACATACCTTAACTGGCTCAATGATTGGACCACTCCTGAATCTCCAAGTGGCTAACACACACTCCCCTCTGATATTCCCAAATTAACACTTTCTAAAATCTATACTTTATCTTTGCTACCCCAGACCCAATTGGGAGACTAGCCTCTGGGGCTACAGCTCTCCAGTGTTTGTACCCTCCGTCCCTCTGCCCAGCCATTGGCTGCTGGCTCTTTATTGACCAATCAAAAAACCCAACTGTTGGCAGGGTCCAGGAGTGGATGTGAGAATTCCCATGTAAGCACAAACCAAATCCCCAATATCAGGCTCATGATTTTGTATGATAGCTATGAATTACACAGCATTAACATAGATACAAACTCCATCATCAGAGGCGTGGGTTCCCTAATAGACTCCTTCCAGAATTAGTAGTCTCCCAATAGGCTCTTCCAGAAGGTATTGTCCTCCAATGAGCTCCTTTCAGAAGCTTTTTGAGTGCACCAACCCACGGTCCAGAACGTCTGTATCAATGACAAGCCTTAGCTGTGGCTTGATTGCCCAGTCCTCTTCATTTCTGTCACCTTATCCTTGAAAACAAAACAAACAATACTTCTTTCTAGTGCTTCATCTTTCATTCCCGTAACTAGGTGCTTCTTCTAATGTTTCCTCCCACAAAGATGACACCGCTGATCCATTTGAAAAGGATCTTATAAATCATCTCTCTCACTAAATAGTCTAGTGAAGAGCAAAAGAAACATACATTCTTGTTAACATAAACATCTCTGAGGTTTCTTCTAAAATACAATCACGATCTAGCTTTTCTTCAATGTATGTATGTTTGATTATTTTTCCTCTTCAAATGATATGCAGGCATCAAAATAGTAATTTGGAAACTCATTCACCAAACAATTATTGACCATATCCTGAAGTCTAAAATTATCTAAAATTAAAGCTCTTTCAAGAATTTGTTCAGCGTGGAAAAATAAAAACACGCAGATAAAATGACAAACAGGAGACTTTAAAGAAAGCCTTTTACCTCCATCACATGGAGAAAAAAAATTAAATAATATCTCTACCAATCAAATCCTTATCCTGATGGATTCATGTCCCAAAGGCATTACATTAAACTCAACAAAATCCACACAGCAGCTGAGCTCAGAGGTTTCGTGCAGCAGAAGAGCTTCTGCAGGGAGCTCTAGCATACAATCAAGCATCACAAAGATGCGGCTCTTTGTGCCCATCAGATCTTCCTGGACTTATCTGTCTTTCATCTTCTCACCCATATATACACAGAGACACACTTTTCTAAATTATGTGTATCTTCACAGGGCAAATGGATTTCTTTTTCAAAATCTCTCTAACTGGTTATAGTTCATTCATCCACAACTAGAGAAGTGGTCAACACAGTTTCATCTCTGCGAGTACACAGATAAATGGACACAGCCTGATGCTCATTTTTTCTGCAATGGAGTGAGTATGTACGGGAGCTATACTTAACGGCTATCTTAGTTAGGGTTTTACTGCTGTGAACAGACACCATGATCAAGGCAAATCTTATAAAGGACAGCATTTAACTGGGGCTGGCTTACAGGTTCAGAGGTTCAGCCCATTATCATCAAAGTATGAGCATGGCAGCATCCAGGCAGGCATGGTACAGGAGGAGCTGAGAGTTCTACATCTTCATCTGAAGGCGGATAGCAGAACACTGACTTCCAGGCAGCTAGGATGAGGGTCTTAGAGCCCACACCCACGGTGACACACCTACTCCAACAAAGCCACACCTTCTAATAGTGCCATTCCCTGGGCCGAGTGTATACAAACCATTCCAATGGCATTGGCCATGACAACTTGTAAATGGTGAGGGCAACAACAAAATTCACAGAACAAATTCTTTTTTCCTTAAACACTACTTCTTTCAAAGACATGGAGCAGAACTCTCCCCAGTTAGCAATGACCTTTGTGTAAACTTGGCTGCCTGACACCCGACACCACCTAGTCATGGAGATCTGTGTGTTCAAAGGTGAAGAGGAGAGCCATTCTCCAAAGGACTCCCTTCCATCTTGCACACCAGAGAACTGCCCTGTTTCCTCTGCTCCTCCGTGAAGAGCAGACCTGCTCAGAGTTCATTGTGCTGAATGGCATTTGGGTTTTGGCATTAAGTAGTCTATGTCAGCACCTGAGGGATACCATTAGCTCCAACTATTCTCAATAGACCGTGAGAATTGAACATTGATGTTGGGTTATACTATTATTGAGAAAACACATGTTTATGTGTGTCTATAGACATATAGACATGTACCCTCCCTCTGACAGGAGAGTAGTTACTGCCTGATAATTTTGATGATTATGATTGGCCCAGACTCCAAAGAAACAAGATCACAAAATGTGCCCCACCCCCAAACACACACACACCACCACTACCAGAAAAATACATTGTCAGTCTCAGAAAGTGGTCCAAAACAGCTTCTTATTCAAACAGAGTTTCATCATCAAAATCATAACAGAAATCTATATCCTTCAATAAGGTGAAATACTTCAAGCTTTTAAAACTTAAATTTAGGTCCAGCAAGATTTCTGTATCTATAGGTGCAACCAAGTCTTATCGTGAGGTTACCATCATCCATGGCAGCAAAATCATAAAAAATGTAGGAAGGTGCTCAAGACTAATGAGCCCAGTTTTCTACAACACAATTTTTACATAATAACAATTAGCAAATGGAATAAGAGATCCCGGAAAATCTTTTCTTCTTGGCTCAGATATTCTCCTTAGCATACACACATCATAAAATGTTAATGCCCACAGGCTTCCAGGAAGGTTAGTGAGGCAGAAACATACTAGGAACCACGGGATAAGTCAGGACACTCTGGCACAACCCAGAAATATTTCGGTTATATAATGACATGGCAATACTTTCGCCTTAAATTTGCCTCATTCACAATCAGGACGTTTTATGCTCGATAAATAATAAACTTCCATAAGCCATAGCTGACACTCCTAAGTCCCTCCTTTGCATGTACAAAAGTTTGAAGAATCAGATCTTGTCATAACTAAAAAGCATGTATCCTGGGAGCTAGTTCTGAATTGAGTGCAGACATTTTTTTTTTTTTTTAAAAAAGGTAAAACCATATCTGCTCACTTCTTGCTGAGGGCTGAACCATGTTCACCACTCCACTCACAAACTCTTGGGCTGAAGCCCTAACTTGTGTTGTGGGACAAGAAGGTAATGAGGTCATCCTATAGGAATAATGTCCTAAAAGGAAGAGGGACAGACATCAACTCCTCTGTCATGTGAGGTACAGAGAAAAAGTTGCTGTGTGTAGACCAGAAGAAGGGCTCTCTCCAAAGCAATGATTAGCTGTTCCTTAATCACAGACTTCCTGGTTTACACTTGGAACAACGAGACATTAGTGCTGTCTACATATCCAGTCTGATATCTTTTTTTTTTTTTTTGGATAAGGGTCAGATAGACTTCTAGCATGATTCTTTTGATTTTCAAAAGGTATCCACTCAAGTCATCTAAATTGTCTTTTTTAGTAATTCCACAACTCTCCCCGACTGAATGTTCAGCTCTTAAGGGTTTGCCTAAGGGAGTAGCAACAAGCATACAGAGGTCCTATTAAGTTACTTACAGTCTCATAGAAGCTTGTAGAGATGGAAAGTAGTAGTGGCTGAATAGTGCTTTCCTGTCCAGTGGTGTTGTGTGTGTGTGTGTGTGTGTGTGTGTGTGTGTGTGTGTGTGTGTGTGTGTATGGCTGGGATGTGGTTCTTGTAGATTCTTTTGAGATAATGAGGCATAAAGGAGCATGTGTATGTGTGTATATGTGTGTGTCTGTGTGTGTCCATGTGTGTTGGGGTAGTGCTCACACGGAAATTCACTGTAGCTTATATAGATCTCTAACTATAATATAATACACATACTGTTATCTAGATCTCTTTTAGGTCCCAGCCCAATGTTTTCACTTTAAGCAGTTAGGTGTGTTCTACAGAGGCAGAAATTCCAAGCAGGACCACTTTGGATAAATGGGAGATCCATTTATACATCTTAGAGATGTCTTAACAGACCAAAGTGGGAAGATCCATATGTCAAAGATACTGTCACAATTGTTTTTGGAGTTTACTAGTGTTCCTTTCAGCTAGCTATTACCCTGTGTCACCCTGACAACCTGGCAGAATCATGCCCTACCTGGGAAGAGAATCAGGACCTAATGGTGGCTGTCATCCAGAGCCATCTTCTCTGAGCTACCTAGTAGATTAATTTTCTTTGCTACTGGGATTGGGTCCTATTTGGTAGCAATCTTAGTGAACAGATCCTAACAGAAATGTATTTCTCAGAAAACCTACAGTCTGATGATATTAAGGACACATATTTGTCTTTCCTGCAGTTTCTAACAAGTCTGGTTAGAACATTATTCATCTTTGAGCACTACGTTTGCTAACTTCTACTCTGTGTAACTTAATATTTCCTTAAGAGAGTTTAGCAGATCCTTTATGATGACAATTTATTACTCCCAGTTTCTCTTACATCAGGTGCACGGCATGTATGGATATGTCCATGCCTGTGGACCAGAAGACATCAAACCCAGACACTATTGTGGATGCCAGCCAGTGCTGGCTGACAGGAACCTGTTATAGCTGTCTCCTGAGAGACTCTGACAGTGCCTGACTAATACAGAAGTAGAGGCTCACAGCCATCCATTGGACTGAGTACAGGGTCCCCAATGAAGGAGCTAGAGAAAGGACCCAAGGAGCTGAAGGGCTTACAGCCCCTTAGGACAAACAACAATATGAACTAACTAGTACCCTCAGAGCTCCCAGGGACTAAACCACCAACCAAAGACTATACATGGTGGGACTCATGGCTCCAGCAGCATATGTATAGCAGAGGATGGCCTAGTTGGTCATCAATGGCAGGAGAGGTCCTTGTTCCTGTGAAGGTTCTGTGCCCCAGTGCAGGGGAATGCCAGGGCCAGGATTCGGGGGAGAGTGGGTTGGTGAGCAGGGAGAGGGTAGAGGGAACAGGGGTTTTTGTTGTTGTTGTTGTTGTTTTCTTCAGAGGGGAAACCGGGGAAAGGAGATACCATTTGAAATGTAAATAAAGAAAATAGCAAAATAAATAAATAAATAAATAAATAAATAAATAAATAAATAAATAAATAAGACAATCATTGGTTGTTCTTCCTCAGAAGCTATCCATATTGCGCTTCTATAGTCTTTTACTGCCCTGGGCTCTTTGGTTAGACTGGGTTGATTTTCATTGCCCCCAGGCATGCCCCTGTCTCCACCTCCCCAGTACTGGGATTACAATTGTGCATCCCCATGCCTGGCTTTTCTGGGTCACTTCTTAGGCTTGGATTCAAACTCTCACGCTTCCAAGGCAGATTCCGCTGACTGAGCAAACTCTCAGACTCAAGAAAGACATTTAGGAAGCACCCGCTCACCACCACTGCATAGTTTGAGGATGTTTATAGTGCAGGGGAAGGGGGCTTTCCCTGTGTTTCCTGTCTCTGTTGCCTTCAGTGAGAGCCCATGTCTCCCCTCCCTTTCCTGCCTCTCTGAACACAGCTCCTGGATATAACTGAGTCTTCTGATGCTGTCCTCGGCAGCAGCAGCAGCAGCAGCAGCAGCAGCACAAGATGAGCCCTTGAACAATTTTGTACAATGCAAGAAGGCCGTGCCTCCGTCTGCTTCTGCATGGAATGGAATCAGACAGCTTTTTGTTCTGCTATTTTTTTTTTTGTTTTTTGTCTCCATTATTTTGTTTTGGTTTGGTCTTATCCATGTAGGCAATAGGTTTGGAAAATTCCAAGCACTTTCTTTGTCTTAATTAGATGGCACCGTGATGCTCATTGTAATAGATAATAGTTGATGTTAATCAAGACAACCAACTTTCTAATTGAATTGATAAACCAATCAGTCCCCTGAGGCATTTTATAGCAAACTATGTGGAATAAGACGAATTACATGTATTTGTACAATATGGTGAAAATTAAAAGTAAAAAAAAATATGATTTGTAACTGTAATTTAAAACATTGGACTTTTTTTTTTTTCAACGGTAATTATCATCAGTGCTTCTCTGGGGAAATTGCTTGTAAAATTTATTTTGGTGGCACATAAGCCTAAAATTAAACAAGAAAACACATATCTATATTTTTGAAGGAACAATCTACACATTGGCTTATTTGTTTAAATGGAATTATCTCTGTTCATCTGGGCGTTTTGGTCTGTAAGAAATCTATACTGCCCTCAAGTGCTTGGATATTAATCAAATCAATCCTGTTATGCTTATTTTTTAATGTTTGGGTGTGAACAGAGAGTTCTAAGCAAGTTCTAGTGAGAAGAGGAGGGAGGGTGTAGTCAAGCCTTGGGTGAGGGGTCTTTGGAGCCTGGATGGTGTTGAGCAGTGTCGGGGGTCAGGGGCGGGGTCATAGGCAGGTGTCTCATTGAGTTCTCTGTGTGTCAGGAAGCTCTGCAGTACAGCGATTCTAATCCAGAGCCTCCCCCCACCCCTCACACACACTGGCGTTGCTAAAGCCTAGACTACTAGCTTAAGGTTTTGTGCAGGTTCGGGTAGGACGGATAACTTGCCAAGCTAGCAGGCTTTTGTGGCTTGGATGATGGCGAACAAAGATTGTTAACATGATAGGATTTAGAGTAACCCTGGAAACTAATCTCTGGGCATGTCTGTGAAGGATTTTCCAGATTATGTTAATTGATATGGGTAGACCTACTCTACAAGTGGGTGGTACCATTCTGCGTGCTGTGTGTAGCTGCTCCACAAACCAATAAAAAGAAGGGGCATTAAAGACACCCAAGCTCCTGGCCGGGCCCATGGGCAATGGGTATCATCAGGGTCCACAAATATGTGATGGAAAGCAGGGGAGGATGGAGTATGTGATGTAGGAGATAGAGAAGAGAAGGGGTTCATGCGTTCACGTGCTGTGGAGAGAGATGGAGCTGGAGACTCGACCTGACATGGGAAACCCCTGAGGTCATGGTGCTGTCCAGCCCAAGCTGCTGCCAAGGACCGTGTCTGGGTTTTTAGCCCTACCCCAGCCCAGGGTCTGCGTTGATTTCTGTGAAGCCTTTGCAATCGAGGGATGTTCTTTTTTTTTTTTTTTTTAGATATTTTCTTTATTTACATGTAAATTTCTCCATTCCCAGTTTCCCCTCCAATAAACAAAGAAACAAACAAAACCAACAAAAACAAACCCCTGTTGCCTCCCCCTCCCCATGCCTGCCACCCCACCCTCTCCCACTTATTGGCCCTGGCATTCCCCTACATTGGGGCACAGAACTTTCACAGGGCAGAGCTCCTCTCCTCGTATTGATGATCAAATTGCAATTCGAGGGATGTTCTGATGCTTGTGGTCTGGGCTGCAAATAGAGTACAACTGGAGAACCGAGAGAAGGCCGAGATTAATAGAGAAGCAGGTTGTGCCCAGAGAGGTTGCTAGGATTTTTTTTTTCTTATTTTAATTTTAATTTCTTATTTTCTTTCTGTGGGGGAGGTTACAAGGGTAGAGGACAGATACAGAAGGACTAGAAAATGAGTGGAATTGGTGTGAATGATGTGAAATTCCTAAAGAATCAATTAAAAAAATTATGTTAAGAAAGAGGAGAAAGAGGGCTGAGTCATCTCCATCTATTCCCTCTGCCTCCTGACAGACGTACGATGGGACCAGCCCCCCCCCCCCCCCCCCCGGCTGTGATGGAGGACTAGATGTCCTTATCCTAATTAGGTTGACCATTTCTATGATGAAACAGTGTGACCAAAAGCAATGTGAGGAGGAAAGGGTTTATTTGGCTTACACTTCTACATCGTTGTCCAACACTGAAGGAAGTTCTGAACAGGAACTTGAACAGGGCAGGAAACTGGAGGCAGGAGCTGATGCAGAGGCCACAGAAGTGGTCATGGTTACTAGCTTGTTCAACACAGCAGCATGGCTTGCTTGTCCTTTCTTATAGAACCCAGGACCACCAGTCAGGGTGATACGTCCTGAAGATTTTTTTTTTTTAAATCTCGTTTATGAAAACCATTGATTGAAAGGGTCTACCTGGAGGAAACATAGAGCTGTCTCACAAATAAGAAAGAATGGTAGCTGTAAGTTTACTTTAAAAAGCCAATTAGTACAAGGTAAAGCACCACGAGCCGTGTACAGGTTCCTACCCCTTAAGAAGCCACAGAAATACTAAGAAAAATCACAGAACGAACAAGCATACCGCCGTGTCGTGTCTTTGATACCGGGTGAAGAGGCCAGAGTGTGACATGCGCAGTCTGACTTCCGCTTGTCAGGAGCAGCCTCAAGGGGACCATGGGGTTACACCTCCCTTCCCTTTCACCCCCTTTCACAATCGCCCCTTGTTTAGTTTTGAAGCCTCTCCAGAGGTGGCTTATCTCAACATAGCTGACATTTAAATGTTTACATTTCGTTCACTGATCTTTCTTTCTTTTAAAGTATTTCAACTGAAAAACTGCGTTGGAGACGAACTTTCCATGACACAGAACAAAGATCATCTTCATGTAGAAACAAGCTGTGAACCATGTGAATGAACCTGTTGGGTTAGCATCCTGTCAGCTACAGAATGGGACTCAAAACCAAGGGGGCAGGAAGACAGTTTAAGGCTAAAGATGCAAGCAGTCCATTGTTTGGAAGGTGATCCTACAGAGACACTGTACTCCACAGGGAAGACGGCATAGGGGTGGGTGTTCCAGGTCTTTGCCAGGCAGGTAAAATTTTGGAGGAGTCATTGCAATAGACTGGGCTTCCAATTCTCATGTAAATTAATCTATTGCATTCCATAATGCCCCATCATAAAGTCTTTAAATTTAAACTATCCAGGGCAATTGTCTTCTGATTTAAAAGAGGTAAACGAGACAGTCAATTTCTCTAACAATGGCTTGCCAGACACAGAAGTGTGGCTCCTTTCACTGCACTCAGAGGATGCCACCCCCCCCCCCAACCCCTTTATTGACCCCATCCAAGCCTGGGTGGCTTCCTTGCCCATAAATGAGAGGTAAGAATGGGATCTTGTCAGGAGAACAAAAGAGTAGACACAAATCACTTGGCCATCAATGCCCCAGAGTGACGGTTCCTTCCGCATGTGCAGAGATTTCAGAGGAACTGGATAAAACATCTGAATGGATGGTATCACAGTTGCATTTGTGAATGGGATACTTCAGCTTTAACACTGTTTTGAATTTCTGAAAATCATCTATCCATCAGAATGCCATGAGTGCCTTACAAAACCAGTCTTGTCATTAGGATGCTTGATTTTTTACGTTTTGAATATATTCCTTCAGGATGGAGAGATGGTTTAGTCGTTGAGAACAAGGAACTGGGGTTTGGTTTCTAGCACCTCTGTCAAGCTGCTCACAAGTACCTGTAATTATAGCTTAGGGGGATCTCATACCCTCTTCTGGTCTCTGTGGGTACTCACTTGCATGTGTGCATGCATGAGTACACACACACACACACACACACACACACCACATAAATAAGAGATCAAATAAATCATGTAGATAAATAAGTTAATATATCCTTTTCACAAATATTGCAAATGAAATAGATTTTGAATAAAATAAAAAGGAGGTAGGTGTCACTGTCTGGTGTTTTGTGGTCTGAAGTCACTGGGGTAGAGTGTTACTCTTTCTAGTTGGCGATAGCCTCTAGGGGTGTCCGTACACTTGGTTGTCTGGGGGAATGGATTAGTTACCACCTGTAGGTTGCTCACCTTAGGGTTTTTGGTGAGCACTGGCTGTATACTTTACCTCCGTTAGGCAGAACAGTTTGACTAATGGATGGGTAACAGGAAAGAGTGTAAGGGGAAGCCACTGTTAATGTGCCCCCTACTGCTTTTATTACAGTGGCACTGCAGTAGTTAAGGTTGAACAGCTGTTTCCGTTACGAACTC
The DNA here is from genome assembly GCF_008632895.1 of Mastomys coucha. Classification (NCBI taxonomy): domain Eukaryota; kingdom Metazoa; phylum Chordata; class Mammalia; order Rodentia; family Muridae; genus Mastomys; species Mastomys coucha. The sequence goes on along the minus strand of NW_022196913.1, from coordinate 44,759,486 downwards.
CTATTCCAGGAGTTTATAACTGAGCTGTAAAAACTTGCCCCAGGCTAAAACTCTGCTTATTCCGTCTTAGCCTGGGAGAATTTCTTTCCCCTATGATTTTATTCTTTAAAAAGAAAAGAAATCAATTCTTCCATGTAAAATAATCTAAAACTATAGACTTTTTTTTTTTAAAAAGGACTGATTTCTATCATGTTAATTGCAGATATTGTAATAGGTGACAATAATATTTCTTCTGTTTCAGTCTTAGACTTTCCAAAGGTATTTATCAAACACCCTATATAGATTATACAGTACTTTCCTAAGAACAGTTTTTAGGTTATAAAATAAATCACTATACATGAAAATATCAATGTTTGGTTTATTTTAAGACTAATTAATTTGCTAACTGAACAGGCTACCAATTGAGATTGGTATTTCTACAACTGGTGAAATCACTTCACCGTTTTTAGCAGATCAGTAAATTGATACATTAAGGAGACAGTCAGTTACTGAAGTCAATGAACACGTGATGATTCATGTACCTAGAAGTTGTTCCGTAGAAGGCAGAGGCTTAGCTACCTAGTGTCTTAGTTTGCCTCCTGTTGCTGAGATTAGCACCATGACCAAAAGCAACCCGGGGAAGGAAACGTTTATTTTATCTTGCAACTTTCAGTCCCAGTCCAACAGTGAGGGAAGTAAGGGCAGAAACTCAAGCAGAAACCTGGAGGCCAGGCCTGCAGGGGAGACCGTAGAGGAATGCTGCTTATTGGCTTGCCATCCAGGGCTTTTTCTTTTGTTGTACAACCTAGGCTCATCCGACCAAGGATGGCCCAGCCTACAGCGGCTGGACCATCCCAATACCAATCATTAATCAAGAAAATACCCCACATCCTTGCCTACAGGCCAATTTGATGGATGCAATCCCTCCGTTGACATTTCTTCTTTCTAGATGATTCTAGCTTGTTGTCAAATCAACAAACACTAGCCAGTAAAATGGACTCCTTGTCAAGTAGACATACAAATATATCACTGTGAAACTAGAACCTCTCTTGTCCCAAGTGCTGGGATTAAAGGCATGTGCCACCACAGCTCGTCAGTTACTATTAAATCAAAGGAAAACCCTAGTCCAGAGTGTGCTTAGATCAGTGTCTAAGATGTGGGACCCAGACTCTTCTGGACTCCAAAGAACATATGCAGGTCCACTTTTTCATCTCTGCCCTCCACCACCTTGTCTTTGTAGGCTTAAGCCAGCACCACTCTGCAGCTGGTCTTGCTGTCTATCCCAGTAATAGATAGCAAACAATTACAATAGGAGTCTAAGTGTGTTAAGAAAGAGAGCCCTGGTTAGCACATCGGGAAGTTTCCACTATAACTTTTAAACCAGGCAAGGTGCTGCCTACTTGGGAGGCTGAGGTAGGAGGTTCCAGGCTGGTTTGAGTCATGTGAGACTCTATCTCACTAAAAAAAATAAAAATAAAAAAAGAATTCCAGGTCTGGGGAGACTAAGGGACCAGGAGATGTCAGGCAATAAAAAGATGTTTGTTCCAAACTACAGACAAGGGAGCACACTGCACTTTTGTGGTCCTGTGGGGAGGTACAAGGGAGGGTCAGAAGGCAGAGAAAGAAGAAACAGATGTAGGTGAGGCTCGGGGAGGGGCTGATGGAGTAAAGAAACAGGGTGGTGTGGATGGTTTCAGTGGCCGGTCATCACAGGGACAGTTACTCCTCCGTCAAGGGTGTTAGATTTCAAAGCTGCAGGGCACTCAAACTCAAAAGGCAGGATTGCATCTTCTAGGTGTGAGGTGGAGCACCTTGTCCTGAGCTGGAATGCATCCGCATCTCAGTTTCTACCTCCATGTAAAAGGGATAACGGCTACTCTGTCATCCTCCCCATGGCAGCCTATACTTAGCTTCCTTATCTCTGTGTGACCCTGGGTGAGTTACTAACCCTCTCTGAGCTTCTCTGTTCTCTTTCTCTTTCTCCTCTTCCACCTCTTCCTTTTCTTTCTTTCTCCCTTGTTCTTTTTCTAACCTTCTCCTTCTCTTCCTCCTCCTTCTGGGAAGATTAAAATGGTCTCCATCACAGTGTTTCTGTAAGAAGTAAATGAAAGTGTCTATGTAAAGCAAGCATCTCCAGCTGGCACACAGCCAGCACCGCACAAATAGTTATTCTGTAAACCTAACTTTCCTGTTCACCCGAATGGCCATTGCAAGAGTCTATAGACCTGGATTACTGTGAATATGAAAAACAGTACAGGGAGCTCTGTTCCCATGTCTGTCGGAGTCATGGGCAGCCATTAACACATTTTGGTTTGTTACCCTGAACATACTACTGACCCCCCTACTGAGTCCTGGCATAATAGCAGGATGCCCAAAGGGGGCTGCCAGACAGGCCACTGTCCTTCTAACCATGTTGTTCCTTTAGCTGCCCATTTTAGCTGTCGAAGTCACTGGTAGGCCGAAACTTCTCCTGGACACGACTACCCAGGCTACATGGAACCAAGACAATAAATACTCATTCTGTAAGTTTGGGCAGCATAGAGATTTTTGTTTCTCTCTTTTAGCAATGTGTCCAAAACATTTCTAAGAAACATCATTTTTGCAGCCAGCACTCCCGAGGTTGACAAGCATCTCTGCTTTCCTCCCTTCTCCTCTGACTGCACCCCTATATCTCCAGGACCGGTGAGTACAACCTGGCCAGGGACAGAGTTGTTTCCAGCCCTTCGCATGCTCTCTTTAGTCACCCTGGGACCTATCAAATGCATTTCCCAGGAGGAGACAGTGACTGTTGATGCAGAGTCTGTTTCTGTGCCATGTACAAAGAGGATATCAGTGACCCTGTTCTACATTTCTCATCTTACCTGGAGTTACATGCTTGGTTAAAGTTTTAAAATTTTTGGCTTCCCCAACTATACTGAGGCTGTTTGAAGTTGAGGAAAGAAGTGGGTGTTTTCCTCTGGGCAAAGGAAACAACCTTCTTCCAATAGTTTAACACACCTGACGGGTGTGCTCAGGCCGATGTCAAGAGACTGATGTGCTGAGATGCCCCACTATGGCAAGCTATGTCAGAGATCTTGGAACCACAGCTTCGGGCTCTAGACAGATGTCTCCACTGGACAGTGTTCATAGCTGGTGAATGTCCATTCTGGGCACCAGAGTAGTTATTTTTTCTCTTAAACACCTTCCATCCTCTGAGCCCGAAATAGAAGGACTACAGACTGGAAGGGAAATCAAGGATTTAGGGAAGTAGGTGGAAGTTCAAAGGCGTGAAAGGAAGGGAGGCAGAAGGAAAGTAGAAAGGATAAGTCGGGCACAGTACAGTTTGGGGAGATCAGATCCCTAGTTTGTAAAAAGGAACTCATGAATTCCACATGATCCTTAGAAGAATCGTGTCCACAGCAAGGAGCACAAAGGGAATGAGCACATAGACAGCAGGCGTTTGGGAAGAGTTGCAGTGGACTGGGAATATCTTATAGGAGAAGAAGGTTCAACAGAGACAGCAAAGAGGCTTCAAACAATTACACCTCACTATCAACTTCAGCAAAGCCTTCTTGGATTATGGAAATCTATGAGCAAGATACTCCCATCAGATTTCAGCCAGGAAATATTCCTGAATTCTTGTTTTTAAAGTTGTTTTTCTATCAAGTGACTCAGAGCCAAAATAATTTTGTGTGTTTATATGCATGTGTATGAGTGGTATTACACATGTAATATGTAGTACATGTATGTGGTGTATGCATGGGTATATATTGTGTGTGAGACAGACGTAAACATTTGTGTATGTGCATGTATGTGCAATGTTCTTGTCCATGCATGTATGGAGGGCAGAGGGCAATGCTGGTGTTTTCCTTTATCATTATTCACACACACACACACACACACACACACACACACACACACACACACACACACTTTATATAGAGTTAGGTTCTTTCACTCAGTGAGCCTGGAGTTTACTGATTATCTAGGCTGACCGACCCACAAGATCCTAGGATCCACTTGTCTCTCCCACCCCCAAAAGCAGTAGGGTAACAAAAGCATGCCATGCCCAGCTTTTAAATGCATGCCAGGGATTAGAACTCAGGTCCACACAACACAAAAGCAAGTAGTTTACCCACTGAGGCATCTCCCTAGCATTTCTGTGTGTTTTTCTAATGAGTTGTTTAAAAGTTAAACACATCACCTCAGGAAGTGATGCTAAAGGTACAACCCTGCATGCTCTGGAACATTCTCAAGGAGAGTCAGAGGAAGAAGACTTTAGATGCTATAGAACCAAGCGGAGAAGCATGAGAGGACAAAAGAACGCCTTTCAGAAACAGGTGATTTCTTATACGACAGAGTTCCCCGGAGCTCAAACAATTAGAGTGTGTGTGTGTGTCTATCCCATGGCTGACTGGCACATACATGGAGCAGACCCATCAGCTGGCAGAGAGCAAAGAAAATATTCTCAGTGGTCACAGTGTCGAATTCTAAGGACACAGTGAGGCAGGGAAGAGATCGCTGTCTTTGGGAACGGGTGTACTACAGACAGCAAGTGCCCACCCACATTCACAGTCCAAAGGGGTGATTTTCTGTTGATCTGATCTTGGGCATGGAAAGGTAGAGAGAATGTTTTTCTTCTCCATTCTCAACAGTCCCCTCTGGGCTGAGATCCCCAAGAGATGAACTGTTTAAGTTTTTCTCCCTTACTTTTGTTTTCAGTGGCTCTTGTCTGCAGGCTGTGAAGTAAGTTGAGTGTCTCAGTTACTCCATGCTGAGCACCAGAGATCTGGGAGTAAATGGGTGCTGTCACATGTTCTATGCATCAAGGGGGGGGGGTCACTGACAATTCTTATGCACCAGAGATAAGCAAGGGAAATGCACAGAGTGTTAGATGACATGGAGCCTTCTGCACCAAGACCCAGGGACCTGGGAGACCTGCCTCCTGTTCAATGCTTTGAATTGATGATGAGTTGGTACCTGGGCAGACCCAGGACTGGGAGACATGGGAGGAGCTAACAGTTTAGGGACTTAGTAATATCCCCAGGGACCATCTGTTTAGGTTTTCCTTGGTCTCTTTGTGACAGTTTTCTTTCCTAGGTACAGGACAGGACATTTTCTGGGATAATAGTTTTGTGACCCTCTGTCTTTAACAAGAAGGAGAAATCCCTTATGGCCAACTCTTCCACATGGAGAAAAATGGGTAGAGGATGTTGGAATAGTTTTTCCAGGTTTCGTGGCTGGTTTGTGGGGATGGCTATTCTGGTTTCTAGTTTTGAGGAAAGGAATTTGCATTTGTTTGGTCTACCTTGTGGAAGAAAGGGTGTGAGGAAAAGGAGGCTAGAGAAGGTCAAAGAAAGACTCGGCTTTGAGGGCCTCCTCTATCCTTCTGTCTGAAGAACTTAGCATGCCAATATACTACTTCGGGGTATGATTTTCTCAGCCCCAATGATTTAGGGGTTTTGGGAATACTTCTTGACTTTTTAAAGCACAACACACAGAAGAAAGGTCGTCGACATATCAGGGCCCCCAGGACTGGTGAGTCTGGTGATATTCTCTTGCATCTTGGTTCACTCCTGTGAGTGCTGCAAGTTCCCAACCCACCCCTCCCCAATGAAGCACACTGGAAGGAAATCAGTGAAACTCATCTTAATGAAAGGCATCATTTACATGTAAGCAAATTTAATTACTTAGAAATTTTCTTTTATTAATAGTGGGTTATGACTGGTGGTGATCTCGTTGATGTTCTGCGACACTGGGTTAGAGGGAGAAGAACACGAACAAAGGCAAAGATCTACTAAATATTTTAACATGTTATAGAACAAGTTGAGAAGCTTATGAAGCAGGGTTTGATGGTTTTTTTTTTTTGCTATTAAAAAGGAAGCATAATTTTGTAGGAAATTCTGGGAATTTTTGGATAAATTTGATTATAGGAAAAGGGAGGTTGTAAATTTTATAGGATATAGGAATTTACCCTTTATTAGGCAGTCACTCTACCTAGTATGCACGTCTACTCTAAAATTAACATTCCGATGGAAGAGGGTACAGGAATAACAAAATAAAGGCTTTTAGGGCCTAATTTAAAAAAGATTCTTGATTAAACTGTGTTATAAAAATGCTTTGTATTAGCGGTTAATGAAAGGCCAGACCCTGCACATGCCAGCTTTTGTGTAGTGGTTCTCAACCTGTGTGTCACAACCCCCTGGAGGGTTGAATGGCCCTTTTACAGGGGCACCTAAGACAATTCGAAACACAGGTATTTACATCACAATTCTTAAGAGTAGCAAAAATACAGTTATGACGTAGCCACAGAAAATATTATGATAGGGAGGTTGCCACAACATGAGGAATTTTATTAAAAGGTCACAGCATTAGGAAGGTTGAGAATCACTGCTTTAGTGTGATGTCTGAAATGTACCTCCCATTTTGTATTAAAACCCTATGTATCAGTCTATAGCCTTTTCTTAGCTTAAGTAGTTGTAGGGAGTTCTAAATCTGTTAGCCAGCTATCTGCTTTATGTGATGTCTCAAGGCAATAGAAATTCAGTATGGGTAGAGAGACCATTCAGTGGTTAAGGGAACTGACCACTTTTCCAGAGGAACCGGGTTCATTTCCCAACACCAATTTGATGGCTCATAAGAGTCTTTAACTCCAGTTGCAGTGGATGCTCCTCTGAACTCCTTGGGCACCAGCAATTAGCGTGGTACACAAATATACATGGAAGCAAAACGCTAGTGCATAGAAAACTCCTTCCCACCAAAATAACAGAAACCAAAAATGATGCCCTCCACTTCCAGCATGTTCATAGTTAATGGCAGGAGATGGATTCTTCCTCCCCCAATACCTATCTCTTCTCTGCCCATTGTCCATGTGGATCATCCACCAAGGTCTGAGCTGCAGTTTCATTCTTTATTTCCTCCATGATCATTGTCTAGTGCCAAGTGTCCATCACTTCTCACTTAGGTCACGCCATTGCCTTTGTCTCTGTTCCTATAAGTAGTCTGATCATCAATTTAGTTTTCACTCTCTTCTTCATATCCCAGAGGGATTGGCTGAGTATCAGTGCCAATTGGTCATGTATTCTTCCTCTGATGTCTGTATCTTAAGATTCTATACATACGTGTGCACACAAACACACAAACCTACTTTCTCATACATGTGCATGCAGACACTCACTCACATGTGTACACACACACACTTATTCATGTGCACATCAGTGGCTTGCATGAGAAATGTCTTCCCTATACTCATAGATTTGAATACTTTGTCCCCAAGAGGTGGTGGTTGTGTTTGGGAAGATTATGGAACCTTTAGGAGGCAGAGCCTTGATGAAGGAATCACCTATCTGGGGTGTGCTTTGAGGGTGTATACCCTCACCCCACTTCCTGTTCTATTTCTCTGCTTCCTATGAGTGGATAGAAGTGTGGCCATCCTGCTCTCTCCTCCTGTCAGTCATCTTCTGCTATGTTTTCTCTCTATTATGAATGCTTCTTTTAGAGTCATAACCCCAAAGAACCCCATAAGTCACTTTGGGTCACTGTAGTTTTTCAAAGCAACAGAAAAATAACCAGCATGTACATTCTCAACCAAAGCATTTCACTGGCTCCCACATTCTAAGATGAAAGACTAGAATCCTAAATACAAATATTTAGGCTAGGCTATGATTTACCTCAGTAGAAAAGAATCTGCCCAGCATACCTAAGGCCTCAACATATTTAATTTTTTTTTTAAAAAAAATAGCAGTTATCTAAGTAAAATATAAGGTCTTGCCTGCCTTGCCTACTGCCTGAAACCCCAGAATCTTTATTGTTTGTCATGTCATGTCACCTCTGTGTGGAGTACACCATGACCCCATAGGCTTGGCTTTCACAGCTACTTTGTCCCCAGTGTTCATTGTCTCTATCCATTTGCCTTCAGGCTTCTCCCTTGGTTTAACTACTTTCTTAGCTGACTTCTACTGACCTTTGTGAATAGAACTCATGTCAAGATGATCCTCATCTTGACCAAGTCTCTTCAGAACACATGCATTTCTTTCTCTGCCGTATTCTCAGATCATATCATGTGAGACTCACCTTTTTTTTGGGGGGGGAGGCAAATTTGATGTCTGTGTCTTCTGCATTGGATCCTCCACTCTGTGGAGGCAAGAATCTTGTATTTTTACACACCCGTTTATTGAATCAAGGTCGCATCATTCAAATAGGATACAGCCATATTTAAACACAGGTGTTCCAACTATAAGAATTTCCCTTTTTAATCCCACTTACTCAGTTGAATATATTTAGTCTTGTAGTTTTGACAATGAGCACAGCTGTGGCAGTTTTTGATCATGCTTGACCCATGAGAAGTGAGTGGTACTATTAGGAGGTGTAGCTTCATTGGAGAAAGTGTGTCACTGTTGTGGTGGGGCTTTGGAAGTCTCCTCCTATGCTCAGGCTCCACCCAGTGTGGAAAAGACAGTGTATTTCTAGCTGCCTTTGGAACGAGATGTAGAAATCTCAGCTCCTCCAGCACCATGTCTGCCTAGACTCTGCCATGCTTCCTGCCATGATAATAATGGACTGAACCTCTGAAATTGTAAGCCAGCCCCAATTAACAGCTTGCCTCAGATATCTTCTGTCTCTGCCTCCCCAGGAGCTGGGATTATAGGTAGACATCATGCCTGACCCACTTTTATATAGGTTTTGGGGTGAGGACTGAACTCTGTTCCTCATGCTTGTAGGACAAGCACTTTACCCACTGACCTACTCACCATCCTCCCCCTCCCCCCCCAGGAACTTTAATTAGGTAGCGAAAGTATTTGCTGTGTTGAGAACAAACATCTCTATAGTGTATCCTGGACTAGAGCACAGCTCTGGCTATAAATTCATTGTTTAGCAATGATGTGTTCCTTCCACTGCCCAGGTAGAAAAAGTAGGACTCGACGTCTCACACCAGTGAGCAGCTACACATAATGACAGTGGAATTCTTCTTTCCTTTGTAGCTGCTAATGTGCTCTGACAGTCAGCTCTGTGCCCTTGTGGGCTCTTTCCCAGCTTAGCCAGTGATGGAAATTAGACAGCAAGCTTTTCCTGGCTGCCTCTCATGCAGACTCACTCAGTCTTCCTAACACAAACAGCACTGGCGAGCATCCTATGTTTCAGGGCGAGATTTTTCTAACATTATAATCTCTCCTGCAGGTTCTGGATGCCAAGTTAGTCTGTAACCTTTGCATTCTAGGCTGCTTAAAAGCACATTATTTCTTTCTCCTCCTCCTCCTCCTCCTCCTCCTCCTCCTCCTTTTATATGCCTGTATTCTAATGAGAAAGAGAAAGAAAGGGTGTGGATTTGGTTTGGTGACAAAAATGAGGAAGATCTGGTAGGAGTTGGGGGAAGTGAAACTATAATCATAATATATTGTATGAGAAATCTATTTTCAATGGAAAAATAAAGAGGAAATTGTGAAAAAAAACATGAAAAACCAAAACCAAACCAACCAACCAACCAACCAACCAACCAACCCACCCACCCACCAACCAACCAACCAATCAAGAAACCAAAAAGTCAAGTCCCAAACCCAAAACACCTCATAGTGTCTAAGACAGGGTTACCATTGCTATGAGAAACCACAATGCTCCCACCCCCAAAAAAATTTGGGGAGGAAAGCATTTATTTAGTTTAAGCTTCCACATCACAGTTATCACTGAGTGGTCAGGGTAGGACCTCAAACACAGCAGGAACCTGGAGGCAGGAGCTGAGGTAGAGGCCATGGAGGAATGTTGCTTACTGGCTTGCTCCCCATGGCTTGCTTAGCCTGCTTTCTTATAGAGCCTAGGACTACTAGCCCAGGGATGGCACCACCCATAATGGCGGGGCCTTTTGTTGTCAATTATTGATTAAGAAAATGGCCTACTGATTTGCCTATGACACTATTTTACAGGGCATTTTCTCAGTAGAGGTTCTCTTCTCCAGGATGACTCTATTGTGTGTCAAGTTTACAGAAAAGCTAGCCAGCACACAGTGAACAGGAAGACATGATGACATTGCCACCCAATGTCAAGTGACTATTTCCTTTCTTATATGAAGCAGATGTGCACAGGAAGGTAGGGCAGAGGTGCTATAGTCAAGGCTAAATCTTAACCACAAAGGTGATTTAAAGAAAAATCTCGGGTGATTTTCCTAGGTAGAGTCTAACAAGAAACACAGCAGTAAAATACTGTTCCCATCAGTGCTGGCGATGCTCAAGTTCATGTTTATTGCTCTGAGGTACGGTAGTAAAGCTTGGGTAGTCAGTGAGTTACATGGAATTTGGTAATAGGAATGGATCTTTCCCTGAAAGACAAAGCAGTAAGTTGGGTCAAAATCTTACCATAACTTCAAATGTAATTATTGCGCTCACTGGTTAGTTGTGAATGGAGATCAAAATCCTGACATATTGAATTTATTTGGTCATGAATTGTTTCATGAAATGGGCAAGACAAGCCTGTGAGTATGGCTTTTTAAATTACTTACTCATATACTGAAAAAATATTTACTCACTTTAAAAAAAACAAAAAAAACAAAAAACAGAACGTTTGGTGGTAACAGTCACAGTGAACAGTGCAATAAAATGATGTCATAAAAATAAACTTTTTGACCAAAAGAACTTAAATGATTTGTACAGGTTTTTATCAAATCAGGTTTTGGAAGATTTGTTTATTTATTATTTATTTTATTTGGTGTGAGTGCTTTGCCTGCTGTATGTATGCACTCCATGTACATGCATCATGACCTCAGAGGCCAGAAGAGAACTTCAGATCCCTGAAGATGGTTGTGAGCTACTATGTGGATGTTGGGAATTGAGCCCAGGTCTTCTGGGAAAATGTTCTTTATCACCAATCCTCTCTAGCCACCTCCCCCAGCCATATTTTTAACGCTCAGTTCATGTTTATATAAATTTGTAGCACATTTTTTAGATTACAATATTTGAATATGTCGGATTTAGAGAAAAAAAGAGAAAAATATTTTGGTGACTTTTATATCTCTTTCTCCCTTTTCTCTTTCTTTTAAAAACAGCATGTTTTTATTGCAGGACACACTTCAAAGCCAGGGATCATTTACATCAGAGTCAGCATAGTGATGGATCATTAGAAATGCAGAGTCCTGGTTTCACTGAAGACCCATAGGGACATCTCCTCCATCTCTCAGACCTTCAAGTCTGGATATTTGACCAGCTCCCTGGGTGATTCCTATATCCAAGAGCAGCTTTTATAAAATATGGTTTAAAAAAATAGTAGGAAAATGACCAGAATCTTGGTGGACCATCTCATTCCGATGAAATCTCCCGTCTCCTTTAAAATAATTGAAAAAGGTTTTCTAATGAAAGCTTTTCATGGGGTGGTGACCCGACTCAGGAGATAAAGGCATTCCCGGCAAGCTGGGGATGGACGTTTCCTCCCTGAGAAGTATACTGTTGGTGGAAGGAGAGAACTGATTCCCATAGCTTTTCTCTGACCCCCTCAGTAAATAAAGTATTTGTAAAAATCCACTTAAATCATAATTTTTCTAACTCCATAACTATTAGAACTGTGTGTCACTGGTTCTTGCGTACAGTCCTTGTTGAAGCAGAAGATGGAAGATTGTAGCAGAGGGAGAGTGGAAAATTCTGGAAGGAACCCTGTCCTGATTTTCCTTTATTTTTCTCTTCTGTTTCTCTGACCCCTCTTTTCTCCTCTTCCTCCCTTTTTTCTTTCCTTCTCTTTTTCCTTTCCACACACAGTCACTTTCTTTAGGCATTTCATGCCTCCCGGGCTTTAGGACACTCCTCCCCGTGCCTCCCAGGCTTTAGGATACTCCTCCCCGTGCCTCCATGTTTAGTCCCTTTTTGTCTTGTGCTTACGTCCCTTGGTTCTATTTTCGTCCTTAAGTCTGAGGGACTTTAGATGGAGAGAAGGAAACTCGTCACAGATGACCACGCATGAATAAGAAATACAGCAATTACGGCAATGGGGCCAATAAGAAAACCAATCCGAAACACTGCCTGGGAGAGGAGCGTGAGTAGGGTTTACTACTGAACCAAAGGGCACAGGCCAACAAAAATGGTTTCTGATGGAGAGAGGATGATTTACCCTGGACTCCACTTGAGTCACAGAACGTGCCGCTCCCTTCTCCTCCTCCCCTGCCCCCGTCCCATATTGAGAGAAGTTTTTATAAACCTCTCAGCACAAGAAACCCAGAGGACATCATTTTGCAGGCATTCTCAGAGCACATCAGCAAGCAGCTGCATTAGTACAGAACAAGGAGCTAAGATGAGGGAGGGCAGACTTTCAGTCGGATACTCAAGTCTGTGGATTTTTAAAATATTTTCAACAATCATAACCTAGGAGAACTGAAGTCAGTATGATTGTATTTTTTTGGCTAGCCGTTTTATTTAGCCATCAATCTACTATTTTAATCATGTCTTTGGTTCTGGGGATTAAGCCCCTGACCTTAAGCACACTTTATGCTGAGCTTTGCCACCCGCTGGAGCACTTCAGTTCTAATACAAGGGGAATTCAGACATCCTTAAGGAAGCTAAGGAAACAGAGATTAGTTGGGGCAGGGGGAGAAATTGATTAAAGAAGAGGAGGAATCAGAACAAATTAGAGATTATTTCCTTGTCATTTCTTTTGAAGGGACTCATCAATATGCCTTTCCCGGAACAGAAATCACAGTTACAGACACACGAGTTGACCAGGAAGGACCTTAGCAACGGCACCCCTGCTTTCTTGTAACTGTGTACGCGCAAGGCATGGGCTCGGATCTCGATGTGACAAGTCTTGCTTTATCCATTAACACATTAGAAGAGTCCTTCAGGCAGTGTCATGGCTTGAGTGATTGTGAGAACCCTCACGCAGACGCTGTTCAGAACAGAACAGCAAGTAAGAAATTAAGACCCTGCAGAACTGTGTCCGAGGAAGAATGACTCTGATTGGCTGCTCACCCCGGATGCCCCCTGTAAAATGTTCCGCATTTGGAAGAGAAGACAGTGGCCGTTTCTGGTGTGCTTTGCAATGGAGCGAACCTTTTCTTGTTTGCAAGCTTCAATTTTCACTACTCACGGCCAGAGAGAAGATTTGAGCAGTGGGGTTAATTTAAGAGCATCTCTAGGGTCTCTTGCAGACCTAAGATTCTTTGGAGCATGCTCACTTTTGTGGGTGCTGTATAATACTCCTCCTTTCTAGTTCTTGCCGTAGACTTTTGATGGCGTCCCAAGGTAGCTAATGGCAACTCTTCCTCCCCTCCTCCCCCTATTTCTTTTCCTACTCTTCTTGTGGATGCATGTATGCACATAGGTGCACACGAGTGTAGAGAACTCAGAAGTCAGCTTCTAATGTCCCCTAAGTATATCCTTTTTTTCTTTTGAGAAAGGGTCTCTTACTCAAACCTGGGGTGGCAAATGAGGTTCTGCTGGCTGTGCAAGGACTCCCCGGGATCTGTCTGTGTCTTCCTCTCTAGCACTGAGGTGACAGGTGCATACCACCATGCCCAGCTTTTTTACATGGGGACTGGATTGGGCATCAGCTCCTCATGCTTAGGGTGCAAGTACATAACAAACAGACCCATATCCCCTGTCTGCACCCCCTCTTCTTCTTTTACCCTGTCGGCCTCTTTTAACTCCGCTTGTTTGCACCTGGTCATGGCCAAGGAGGGGCTGGAATTCATTGCCTCGATAGCAGCATGTTCTCCACCAGACTGGAGCTACTATAAATCATTTTACTGGGTTCTATTTCCTGAACACTTCTTTTAGGAGCAGTGGGGGAGGGGGGAGGGTGGGCCCAAGAACTGGAAACAGATTTGCTGAAAGGTCTCTGCAGAAACTTCGCAGGATGACCCAGCTGCTGCTGTTTCCATTCCATCGTAAGGGAGTCTCAGGGAAAAAAAAGACTAATAATTAGTTTCACTCGTAGGTGAAGGATGGTCTTTGAGGACATCTGGCATTAATTAGAACAGTGGCCACTACTGCCTTTTCCAAATCCTACTCTTTAAAACCAGGCCCTGCCAATCTGGACAGGGCTTCAGGGCTTCTCTTTAGGAAGAAGAGAGCCTTCATTGCATGAAGGTGACAGGGTCTGCGTTGGATACTGTGGGCAAGGCTCAAAAGCACAGCATGTTGCCCTTTTTAGAACACACATTCTTCAGGGCAGATCTGCAGGTCCTTTGCTTCTGTGTAACGGGGACTTGCCTTTAATCTTAAGGAATGAACCAGCTCTGCAAAGGGGAGCAATTGTTTCTCAACTAGCCCTTCCACGTAGCCCCAACCCAAGTTTTATTTACCCATTTTCTTACTGCTCCATGGGTTCCATGTGCTCTATCCTTACATAATGCTAGTTTCATATCATTTAGACAATAACTGGAAATCTGTACTCCTGTTTTGTGGGATTAAAATAAAATAAAAAACAGAGGCTCCGCCGTGTGACTTTGCTGGACACAATCCCTAGTCTGTGTGTCTCAGGGACAATGAGCCTTTGAGTCCCACATGACCTAGCCTCAATGACATGGCAGGTTCCAGGGTCCACTAAGGCTCAAAGTTTTGCAGTCATGAAGTCCAATTCTATTCTTCCTCTTCTCTCCTATAAGTTTGCTTACACTGCCATTTGTTATAATACTGTCTATTGAGCCTTAACTACACGCTAGGAACTGAGGCAAATACTGCCAGTGTGTGCCATGTGCAACCTCCACAAGGGTGTCTGGAGTCCCAAGTGCTTCCACTTTCCATGTGAAGAGCCAGAGGCTTGGACTGAAAGTAATGTGGCCGTGATAAACATCGAATGCCTCAGTTGGGTTTTGAATCCCGGAAGCATTGGTTCCAAGGTCCAGCGGTCAATCCTGAGGGCTGCTACCTATATGAACTTGGGAAATTGAGAGTGGCTATGGGGTCCTCTGGCTTGGGTCTCTGGAGGTGGTGGGCAGGATGATGATCCTTGTAGCACTGATGAAACTCCTGAGCATCCCCAGAGGGCCTCTCTCACGTGGCTCTATAATGCAGGTAGGTTCACAGGCTGTCTATGAGACTGCCTGTAGGTCACCTTCTCTCAATGAATAGTTACAGAAAATTCCCAAGTCAGACCAGGGCAGCAGTCCTGGCTTCCATGGTAGTAGTTGTCTCTAAATAGAGCCTGCTATAAAGAACAGGCACTGGGTTCTACTTCTTGAAGGGAGATGCATTTTATTAAACTACCATATTTGAACAACTGAGAAGGAACTTCAAGTTGAGTCAGCTCTTCATCCCTCAGTACTGTGTTTCTTTGTCCAAGGTATCTATAGTATAAGAGAATATTTTACATAGAATAAATCAGTCAAAACTGGTTCTGGTCAGATGTTTTAGGTGTCAACTTGGACCCTAGCTAGCACTTCAGTTTCCTGATGTGGAAATTGGGGACAGAGCCTGACATGGGTGTGGTTTATTCCCCCAAAGTTCATGAGCAGGAAGCTTGGTTCTCACTTTGGTATATTAAGGTGATGGATGAGGTTGGATCAAGCAGCAGGCAGTCAGATTTTTGGCTAACCATCCCAGTGGATGGATTAATGGTGTCCTGAAGGAGTGGGTCAGATTTTGTGGGACTGAGTTAGTTCCCTCAGGGAAAGGTTGTTGTTGGTAGCTCTCTTGGAATCTCTTCCACACATGCATCACCAAGGCTGATGTCATCCTCCACAACACTGCTATATAAGCCAAACAGGTATCAAGGCAATGCTCTTAGATTCCCCAAAACATGAGTGATAACCAACCTCTTTCCTGATGAAGATCTCCAGTCTTAGGAGTTTTGTTTTAGCAACACAAAAGGGGTAACACACAGCTTTTCCATTGTTATGTGGATTTGCAACTTAGAATTTGTGTAGAAGACCTTTAAAAAGTGCTGTAGAAGGCACTATTCACTGATTAATAATCCAAAATTCAACAGTATGGTTATGGCCATCAAAAATGATTATATGGAATAAGGTTATGGAAATAAATTTAGAGCCAGAAAAAATATATATAATTTTCATATTTTTCTTAATTTAGCAGATGCTTGTCTTTTGGGGAGGGAGTCACCAAATCCATTTTGCCATAAATCTGTATCACAGGAAACAGCAGGAGGGAAACCACGTAGTTGAATAGATACAGAACACTCATTTTGATCAAGACACAAACAATCAAGTACAGTCAGAAAAATAAGCAGGCAGACCACGAAGCGTAGCTGAGTACTCGAACATTAGGAAGACAAGATAAGTGTTAATTAATGAATTACGAAACTCACACAGTTTTAAAGATAATTTGACGACACCTATTTCTCGTTAAAGAATATTGCCATCAACAGTCTCCATCACTGAATACTAATAAAACCTCTCCTGTTCTCTTTTACAAAGAAAGCAAAGTCAACAGCAAAAAGAAAGAAAGAAAAAAATGGTTGTGATTGTAAGAATTTTATTTGAAATCGCAACACAGTGAAATTTGCATAAATTCTAATAAAGCAAAATTAAAATCCATTAACACTTGTCTCTGGTAATTAACGTAAGCTTGCTGCTTCAAATGAGTATTTCAGACATATGGAGGGAAGTAAGAATGGGAAAATGCCGAGCCAGGGAAAAATATGAAGATTATAAACCAAGAATAATGTTACTCAGAAAGCCCCTAATTTTAGAAAGGAAATAAAAGTTATTTAGGCTTTTAGGAAGCATTGAAAAATGCTTTCTAGTTTACAATGTATGGATTCACTCATGGTTTTTAACCAGATGTTTATTTTATAAGATATACAGGACACTCACCACTCCATACATTAATGACAATTTATTACTGGGTTCTAATTGCAACCCTCTGGAGAGAACAGAAATGTTAACAAATATTGATTACTTAAGACAAACCACAGAAAACTGATAGTTTCTGATTTTAAGAAAAAACAAGATAATTGTTAAACTTTTAATAGTTTTTTTAAATACTCGCAGGAAATGAGGATTCAGTCTTTGGATTTAGCAGTGTGGTGCCATGCATTTTGGCTTAATAATGTCAAACAAACATGTTTTACTAAAGAGGAAAGAAAATAAGTCTGGGGGAATAATATTAAAGGATCTTTAATATATATATATATATATATATATATATATATATATATATATATAATTTGGATATATATAATTTGGATATATATATCCAAGAGTTCTTTTATTGCAGAAGCACCTACATTAGAAGCAAAAACTGGAAAATCAAAATGGACTAAAAAAGATGATGATGATAGGATAATAATGGTGATGATGATGATGACGATGACGACTACGATGATGAAGTTTTCGAAGCATCTGCTAAGTGCCACGTGCTATGTTTATGTGGATCACCCCCTGCCTTTAATACACATGTGTGTGCATTTACACAATGGCATGCCTGTGGAGGTCACATTGTTTGATCTATGATCCTCCATGTGCCTCAGGGCCATAGGAATGCTGGGATTGCAGACATGCACTGCTGCATCTGCCTTTGCATGAGTCTGAGATTCCAGACTCAGGTCTTTGCCCTTACATGGCGAGGGCCTTTTCATTGAGTGTCTCCTCAGCCTGATAATTTTCTCTGCATTTTAAACTATATTACTTATCTATTCCTTGAGAAAGTTCTGCACCTATACAATGTAATTTAGCCATATCTACCCACCATTTCCTCCTCCTTGTGAGCTTGATTATTTTAATATTTTCAACATTTAGTTATACAAATCTTGACACTGCAACTCATTTAATATCCAGTATGACCAATGTTTAGGTGTTGTGTTAGGTGGCCTTACCATAATTATGTTAGGGATTATTTACATACGAGGAACTAAAGCTAAAATAAAATAAAATAAAATTCCTATAAAGCAAATGTTATAGTCATACATTTGGCCAGTGCAGAAAGCAGGTTCAAGCTCAGATCAGCCGTACACCTCATGTTATCTATCTGAGTACCCTCTACAATAACAAGGTTAATCAACCACCACCATTGCCCCTGAAGAGAATGCATGTTTGAACAATACTTCCAATCTACAAAGTGCTTGTGATAGGTGATTGACATCTGATGGAAGATTGAGGAATTTTCTCTGAAATAAAATTTCCTTCATTAAAAAAAAAAATTAAAACTCGTAGTAAGATACACACAGCACGAAGTTTGCCTTCATAGTTGTTCTTAAGGATGTGTTTCCAGGGGGTTAAGTGCATGCATACTGTTACACAATCATATCTATTTGTCCCCAAACTGCTTTCAACATCCCTAACGGACACTATGTTGCTGAAGCTTCCCATCCTCCCTCCCCAGACCCTGACTACCACTGTTTGTGTTCTTTCTCTATGAAAGTGACTATGGCAGTTCCTCAGACAAGTGGAATGACGTGGCATCTGTATTTTTGTGCACGGCTTATTTCACTTTGCACAGTGTCTCAAGCTAGGGTCACCCCGTGATTTTTTGTGTGTCCGAATCACCTTCCTGCCCAAGGCTGAGCTGTGTTTCCTTGTGTGAAAAAGTGATGGTTCGTTTTTTAGCATATAATGATAGGTACTTGTGTTTCTTCTGTCCTTTGGCTGTTGTATCTTTTCATGATCCCACTTTGTGTTCGCATGGAGGCCAGAAGGCGGCACCTCTAGAGTGTATGGCTTTGAGGCAGGAGCTCTTCCTGATTGAGAGCTTGCTTTTTATTGGCTAGGCTGGGAGCTAGCAATCCTGTCTCTGTCTTGTTCAGGGCTGAGATTTACAGGCATGCTCATGATCCAGGTCTCTTACGTGAGTGCCAGCATCTGAATTGTAGTCTTTTTTTTTTTTCTTTTCAAGGTAGTGGTTTTAATAGTCTAAAAGTTTTTTTTTAATTAGATATTTTCTTTATTTACATTTCAAATGATATTTCCTTTCCCGGTTTTCCCTCTAAAAAAAAAAAAAAAAAAAAAAAAAAAAAAAAAACAAAAAAACCAAACCCTGTTCCCTCCCCCCTCCTACACAGTCTTCAAGACTGTGCAGCAAGTGTCTAATCACTCTAATCACTGAGCAGTCTCTCCAGCCCTGATGTCTTTGGGGGGTTGTTTTTTGTTAACTACTGTAGCATCTTACACTCCCACCAACAGTGCATGAGAATTCTATTTTTTAGGGTCCTTGTCAATGTTTACTGTTTTCTGTTTTCCTTACTGAGGCCATGCTAGTGGCTATAAGCCACCCTGACAAGATTTTGCTTTGTATCTTTTCTGAGGGTAAGTGATGTTCAATATCTGCTCACATGCTTCTTGGCCATGCATAACATCTTTTACTAAGGATCTCTATTGAAGCCTGCTCATTTTGAATTTGGATTCTTGTATGTGTAGAATGGAAGGTTTCTGTAATTTTTAGATGTTATTAATCTCTCAGTAGGCATGCGATTGACAAATATTTTCTTCCAGTATATTGATTGCCCTTTCTCTCTGCTAGTATTCTGCACTGATGTACACATTTTTTTGTTTTTCTGATGTCCACATTGACTATATTTTAATTTTTTTGGCTGTACTTTTCGTGTAATATATAAGAACCTCCCTCCCTGCCACACACCAGGGTGAAAAGTTTTACCCTGAAATTTTAAAAGAGTTTTATAGTATCATCATGTTGTATGCATAACTCTTTAAGTTTATTTTCTGTATGATGTTAGGCATCATAGGTTTTTTGCTTTTTTTTTTTTTTTTT
>NW_022196913.1:44733573-44739887 GCF_008632895.1 Mastomys coucha | reverse complement strand
TTTGTCAATTTTACACAGACTTATACCCAGGAAGAGGGGATCTCAGTTAAGGTATTGCTTCCATTGGAATGGCCTGTGGACATGTCTAGGAGAATATTTTTCTTAATGTTAATTGATGTAGAAGTGTCTAGTCCACTGTTGGTGGTTCCATTCTTAGGCAGATGGACCTATATTGTATAAGAAGTAGCTGAGGAAGCCAATGGAAAGCAAGCCCGTAAGCTAGGTGTTCTTCTATGGTCTTTTCTTTAGGTCATTTCCCCAGGCTCCTACCTTAGATTTCCTGGATGAGAAAGACTATAAAGTAAAAAATAAAGCAAACTCTTTCTTCACCTATGCTCCTTTGGGTTAGTGTTTTATAGCAGCTATACAAAACAATTTGGAAGTTAGGAAAGAATTTAACTTCATATTTTACATTCAAATGTCCAGTCTTCCCAGTGCCATGTTTGGAAGAGTCTTTCCCCATTGAGTGGTGTTGTCACCCTTATTAAAAACCATTCTATTATATGTATGAGGACTTCCCCCTGACTTCTATTACCTTGGCCTGGATTTATCTCTATATCAATACCATACTCTCTTGATTACTGTAGACTGTAGTACATTTTAGACTAGGGAAATGTGAATGCCCCTACTTTTAAAGAAAAGATCGTGTTGTTCTTGTTGTTTAGCATGTATCAGGGTTAACTCTGAACTCTAGGACTAAATTTTCTGTCATTACAAAGAAAAATGGAATTTTGATAGGAGTTACAGAAAGCAGTTTTCTTTGGATATGATTATGTCTTAATGATATAAGCTCTTCCCACTATGAACAGGGTTGCATTTCCACTTCTGTGGGTCCTTTAAGATTTCTTTTGTCAATATATGTGGTGTCTGTGGTGCATATCCTTCATGTCCTTGCACATGTGGTTTCTTATGTGTTTGCACTTTTTGAAGGTATTGTGATTCGTTTTCTTGATTTCCTTCTTAGGCTGCTTATTGCAAGTGTATAATATTACCATTGACTTGTATATGTTGATTCTGTGTCCTAAAATGTGGTTCATTTCATTACTCATTCCAGTTTTTATTTAAAATTGGAGTCCCTATTAAGAGATAACATTGTATAATCTACAACAGAATAATTTTACCCTCTTCTTTCCAACTTGGATGTCTTTTTATTTAGTTACATTTTCTTGTTTACGTGCTGCGGCTAGAACTTCCAGTGCTGTCCTGAGTGGCTGTGGCAGGTGAAAGCACCCTTGCTCCATTTCCCACCTGAAGGAAGAGTCTCAGCCTTCCACTATTAACTGCTAGGTGAGGGAAGGCGTTTTCCATAGGAGATTAATTTTGAAGATTATGTTTATTTATATTTTGGGGGGGGCTCTGAAGAGGCACCCACATATCCCAGAGAGTATGTAGAGGTCAGAGGAGAAGCTTCCAGGGTACCCGCTTCCTAAAATTAGTGCATTAGTCACATAAAGAACTAGACAAAGTTTCCTGATTAGTTTTTATAATTGTCCATGTATTGACCTCTACATGATGCTGGTTTCTTATCTAGCATTTTCTCTTATGTTAACGTGAAGAGATTCTTGCAGTGGTTATTTATTATTTTCTTATTAGTTTTTGTAAGGTATATCTAGGGAAAACTGCATATCATCCCACAGAGGAG
This sequence comes from Mastomys coucha, assembly GCF_008632895.1. Classification (NCBI taxonomy): domain Eukaryota; kingdom Metazoa; phylum Chordata; class Mammalia; order Rodentia; family Muridae; genus Mastomys; species Mastomys coucha. The sequence continues at coordinate 44,738,245 of NW_022196913.1, read as the reverse complement.
AGCTTGAGTGTGAAGAGGAACATCCTTCAGAGGATGACTGCAAGGGATGAATGGCCTCTCTTTCATTTCAAGAACATTTCCCTGGAGTGTGTGTGTGTGTGTGTGTGTGTGTATTTCAACAGTTTGATTGTTACTTGACTTGTATGGTTCTCTACATTCCTGGAATTTTCTAGATTTCTTGGCTGTTTGTAGTCATGTCATTTTTATTGAGTTTGGGAAGATTTTAGTCATTATTTCTTGAAGAAATGTCTTTGTCTTGCTCCTTCACTCTTCCTTTCTTGGGATTCTTACATTATTGGTCAGTTTCATGCTGCCTGACAGGCCTGTGAGGCAATGCGATTTTTCTTTAATTGTTTTTCGTTCTGATCATTGGCCTTGGTAAGATCAGCTTAGTGATTTCCAAGTTCATGGGTTCTCCTGTCTCCTTAAGTTTGCCTTTAAAAACTTGAGGAAAATTTCATCTTAGTTACTGTGTTTTCTGTTCTACATTGTCTCGTCTTATTTTTACTAAAGTATCTTTATTGCTATTTCCATTTGTATGCTCATGTAACATTGTCTAGAGTCTAGAATGTCTAGACATTCCCAGTCACATCCTTTTTATGCATAAGCATCTGTATTAAAGCCTTTGTTTAGTAAGTCTGCATCTTAGCCTCTTTCATGAGACCTCTGTTATTTGATGATCCACAATTTCTGTTCCTTTGCATGCCTTGTTATTTCATCTTGAAAACTGGATATTTGATCATGTGCAAACACTGGAACTCAGACCATTTCTCCCTCTCTCCCCTCCTTTTCTTCCTTCCCGTTTCTGACAGGGTATAAACTTGGGTCTTTCTTAACCTTCCTCTTAGCCCATATGTTTCCTTAGAAATGTGTTATAATTTTTCTAAATTCCATTTTAATAGCAATCGCTTTGGAAAATCCTAGTATCTAAATGTCTCACTCCCAAAGGACACAAACAAACAAACAAACAAACAAAAAATGAAGAGGGAAAGATGTGATGGTCCTCTAAATCTCTTGAACTAATTTAGAGGCAAGACTAACACATGTCTCATGGCTACTCTCTGACTATACCCACAAACAGTAGCCCCAGCAATCAATATTAAGAGTGATCCATGATATTTAGATGCTGGGGACTTTAATGCTTAATGTAGCTCCCCCTCGGTTGTGTATATGCAGTATATAAACACACACACACACACAGTACTCACCACCAGTAGCAGGTAGATGTAGTAGCTGTTACATGGTGAGGATGGACTTCATAAAAATGAACCACAGTGCTCTAAGCCAATGTATACAAAAATGTGAGCCCTGGAGTATATTCCAGGTTTCCAAACAAGATAGATCCCTTCTAACTTGGAAGGTTACCCCTTGTGGTTCTTATTCTCCTTTTAGAATAGCCCTCATTTCTCGTTCACAGGACACAGAGATGACAGCTTGCTTATATACACAGGAGATTGCTACACAATACAGGAGAAGGGTCACCCATGTGGGTCCTTAACTGAAAGTTAGAGACCCATAGATTCTTGATGGAAGAGGCTTATACTGCCAGATTTGTGTGTGTGTGTGTGTGTGTGTGTGTGTGTGTGTGTGATACTAGAGTCATTGATAAGTCACATTTGGACTTTAGTTTATAGGGTCTTGAAGGTGCTTATATTTAGATGCACCTCATCATCCCTGTCTTATTCTGATGGCTGAAAAAGAATTAGAAGTTGTGTCCAGGTTCTGAGTCTAAGTCATCTTAGGTGAAGTGCCCTCTATTAATCTCTCTGTTGTTGCCATTGTAACCTGGGCTTGTTGAGCGGACCATGGGCTTATTCTACAGGATGTCACAGTGCACATCGACAGATACTTATTTCTGCATCTTAACCAAGTTAGAATTCTATTTATGCCTTGTAGGTGCCTAGGAAATTGACTTCCAAGGTCAAGGTCAAGCTGACACCAGAGTAAAGTTTCTTTCCATCGACTATACAGATTGTCTTTCTCATTTGGCAGCACTATGGGACTGAATCCTTGTGTGTGCGAGGGAACCACTTGACAATTAAGCTATAGCCCCAGTCCACTAATTGTCTGTTGAATTAGTAATGGCACTACACAAAGCATATTTCTTTCCTGTTCTGACACTAGAGCCTTCTAAGGGTCATGTGGATGCAGAGGAACATCCCAATTTTCCAGAAGCTGTCTCATTTTTGAAATGTGATCCCTAGCTATACAAAGCAGCTCACTGTACACTGAATACCCTCAGGAGCATCATCAAAAATATGCTGTCTTCTTTAGTGAACCACACCATCTATTTAAGGAAATTGCTCTAAATAAATTAGGGAGGGCTCTTACTATTGTTTCAAGAGTATTTTGTTTGTTACAGTTCTAGGGAGATGACTGTCCCCTCGGGCCAGATTTGTAAAGGACATGATTTCAAAACTGGGAAGAGCAAATAATGAATGAGTAGGCTTTGGGAGCTATGATTCAGGCTTCAGATCCTTCCTCCGATATGCCTGTGGGTGTTGACCGGAGCTTTTAGGAACCCTTTAGCTCAATTTATCCTTTGAGCTGTCACGGCTGGTGATACTCGCTCCTGTTTCAATGTAAGGCCATGCACTTACATTGTCCCACACTTAGCCATGCTCAGGTAATGATGGATACAGTATGTCTCACACCAGGAGAGATGGCTCAGCCACGAAGAGCATTTACTGCTCTGTGAAAGGAACACAGGTTTGGTTCCCAGCACCCACAGGGAGGCTCATAACAGTCTCTAACTTCCATTCCAGGGGATCTGAGACCCTCTTCTGGCTTCTATAGCCACCAGGCATACATGTGGTATACACACATACATGCAGGAGAACTGGATAGAATGCGACTCTTTAACATGTGCGAAGCTGCTACCGGTAGCCTGTCTGCTGAAAGTAGTGGGGCGTTCTTACCAAAGGGCACCCCTTTTGTGAGCTGTGCTACCTACTGGGTTCACTGACTCTCTGTAAAGCAGGAGAATGTCAGTGTTTGGAGTAATGGAAAACAATGTTTTCAGTGGTTGTAGGTTATGGGTGGGTGGGTGTCAGTATTTCTGCAGAGCTCATCTCTCTCTCTGTCCAGCACATGGGATTTTATAGCAACATAGGATTGAACCTGGGTAGATATGGTCTCTGAGAATTAAACAAGCACATGCTCTCTAGTAACTAGGGGTCATGCTGTATATGCCAACCGTGTCATCCCCGCCTGGGGGATGGGCCCTGTGCTTGGCACAAGCATAAAGGTGCTTTGAAGATGGCAGTGACAGGGAAGCATGATCTATTATTATTCTGCTGAAAATGGTAAGTTCTTTAGGAAAGCGTCTTTGAGCCATGCCAGTCACTTCGATCAGTTGGATACGGCTGCTATGAAAGTCAGAGGCAAAACACCACACACCGTACACTTTTCTGGTGTGTTTGTGTGTGTGTGTGGGGGGGGGGGGGAAGGAGTAAGTATAGGTAGTATGTATGAGAGTCTGAGCATATGTGTTTGAAACTATGAGTGTGAGTGTATATGTGTTAGTATGAGTGTGAAAATGTGTGGTGTGTGTGTATGTGAGACAGATGCAGAGAGAGTGTGTGTGGTATGAATGAGAATGTGAGTGTGTATGTTTGAAAGTATATGTGTGGATCTGTGTGTTTGAAAGTCTGAGTGTATGTGTGTGAGTGTAATGTGTGTGGTATGTATGTGTGTGTGTGTGTGTGTGTGTGTGTGTGGCCTGCTACTCTGAGGTCACTGAAGAACACGCAGAAACAGGTCTCCATTTCACACAAAGTTAGTGTGTTCTTAAGTCTAATACAAAGACAGTGACTTAGAATATAATGATGAATCAATACAGAGTTTCAAGTGAAGCCTTTTAAAAGACTTTACTTTGTCAAAAAAAAAAAAAGAAAAATTCCGGCCTTGCATTAAAGTCTACCTGAGAGACATCTCCGTACACCGTATCCCTTTACCTGCTGAAGTTCACAGATGGGAACTTCTGACATTAATCCCCGATATTTGTTTTTTACTTTTCAACAGGCTGTTATTTAATATTTGCTGATCTGCGCAGTGTGTACACTACTCTTCGTGATGGCTTGCACACCTTTCTTTGTGGAATTAACGAGCACACATCAGAGGGGCCCTTTGAGCCGGTGCTTTTTTGACCCCGTGCATCCTGCATGGATACTGATTGCCCGGAGAACTGCAACAGGCGCGCCTTTAAGAAAACTTCCTAAGGATGAGAGAAGTTTATGTAGCGCTCTCTCACCTTCTATTCAAAGCTTTTCTTCTTGGTGCTGTTCTTTCTCATTAGCTTCTTCAGAAGCTTTGTTTTCATTTTTTCCCCCAATCTTTCTAATAAAATACAGAAAGCCCGAGGTTCTGCATTGGTTTGGGAGCCACCCCCAGCCCCCAACTCCCTGGCCCCAGCCAGCCATGGAATGCAGAGCTGACCACGAGTTGTCCTCTGAAGTAGGGGCGGGCCAGGTTTTCTTCTAGCTCTCATACCTGGCAGACGGGGGTTATTCAAGTGTCATGGTCTGTACGTCTTTCACCTTGCATTGCTTCTGTTATGACACAGAAAACAGAACAAGAGGGGGACGGAGAGAGTATGTTTCTCTTAGAGTCGGTGTTGAAACTACCTCTGTAAAGGGATTCATTAGCGCACACAGCTACACGCTCCTCCCCC
>NW_022196913.1:44727776-44733421 GCF_008632895.1 Mastomys coucha | reverse complement strand
TTCTTTTCTTTTCCTTTCTTTTTGGACATAAAGCTCCCTCTACTCAGTTTCTGGTTTTTTTTTTTATTCTTTCTTTTTTTAAAAAAAAACAAACCATTTATAGTTATGACCTCTAATATACCTTTCTCTAAAAATGCAATGAGTGCAAAAAATTGTCTACATTTTGCTTTTCTAGTATTTTATGTCTTTCTTTTGTGATATTTTCTCTTGCACCTAAGCTAAGGTTTGCCCAGAGGCTCACGTTGTTAGAAATGGATACAGCTCATATTTCACTGAATATATTCCCTCTTGCATACATATTTAGCTTAACAAATACTTAAATGAGATTACCTAAATCTACATAGAACACAGGAACGGGATAAAAAGTGCCATTTCTTCCCTTTGAAGCTTACGTTCATAACTGATTTGGTGGGAAAGGCTAGACATAGGTGCAGGCTCATTAGTGGTTTTCTTCCTCTCTTCCTGTCTTAGTTAATTTTCTTACGGCTGTGACCAAAGACCAGATGAGAGGAACTCAATAGGGGAAAGGTTTAATTTGGTTCGTGGTTCCCAATTCACCAGGGCAGAGAAGGCATGATTGAGGAACAACCAGATGTAGTAGCCAGTGTGAGGCAGCTGGTGGGACAGACACAAAGCAGAAAGGGGACTAGAATCAGGGCCAGGTATAACCCTTCAGCATTCCACTACACCCTCCAGGTATGGCCTATTTCCCCATAGTTTCATGGTCTCTCACAATAATGCCATCGCCGAGGGACTAAGCGTTCAAAGATGTGTAGGTGGGCGGTGCTCCATGTTCCAACAAAGCTTTCTTTGCACACAGTGGATGGAGGTGTGAAAAGCATGACTGGAAAGCATTCATTCCCACCGAGTCTCAGATGAAAATGCAGGGTGGAAGCTTCTCCAACCGAGCCAGGATGCTGTAAAGAACTGTTGACATTGTACCTGTTAAAATGACTTATCTACTGTGTTAGTTTTGATGGTCACTATAGAAGCACTTAAAATTTAGTACTCGCAAATGAACTAAAGTAAGATATATGAATCAGCTAATAAGAAAACATACTTACCTGAAGTAGATTAGCAGGAATAAAAAATAAGAAAAAAAATAGACAAAGAAAGTGAGGGTGGAGTGGCCATGGTGGTGGGGCTTTTATTTGAAAACAAAACAAAACAAAATTAAAAAACAATCTATAGTTAACAAGAGCTACAGTGTCTTGCAAAGGTCTTCAGTGGATGAGACCTTTACCCAAGTGAAGACTAAATTCCTGGCATCATGTGGGTGAGCCATTGCCTGGTGTCTCTCTTGGGTACCACCTCACCCTTGGACATCTAGTCTCACCAAGACTAGGCACATTCTATCCCGCTGAGACCTAACCAGGCCAATCAGGTAGGGGAAGGGGATTCAGTGGCAGGCAATAGAGTCAGAGACAGTCCCTGCTCCAATTGCTAGGGGTCTCACATGAAGACCAAGCTACACATTTGCTACAAATGTATAGGGGGGATAGATCCAACCTATGCATGCTCTTTGGTTGGTGGTTCAGTCTCTGTGAGCCCCACTGGGCCCAGGTTAGTTGACTCCGTAGGTCTTCTTATGGTGTCCTGACCCCTCCAGCTTGCTCAGTTCTATCTCCTACTCTTCCACAAAACTTCCAGTGCTCCATCTGATGTTTGGCCGTGGGTCTCTGCATCTGTTTCCATATGCTGCAGGATGAAGCCTCTCAGGAGACAGTTGTGCTAGGTTCCTGTCTGCAAGCATAGCAGAGTATCATTAATAGTGTCAGGGGTTGGCTCTCTCACATGGGATGGGTCTTAAGTTGGGGTAGTCATTGGTTGTCTGTTCTCTCAGCCTCTGCTCCATCTTTCTTCCTGTGCACCTTGTAGGCAGGATATATTTTGTATTGAGCATTTTGTGGTGGGTTGTTGTCCTCCTTTCTCCGCTGGAAGTCCTGTCAGGCTAGAGGAGGAGTGAGGATGAGGAGCAGGGAGAACACTCTTCCATTACTGGTGGGGTGCAAGATTGGATAATCACTTTGAAAATTGGTTTGGTGGTTTCTCAAAAAATGGGAATAGTTCTACCCCAGAACTCAGTTATATCACTCCTGGGCATGGACTCAAAAGATATTCCACTATACTACTGGGATACTTGTTCAACTATGTTCATAACAACTTTCTTCATAATAGCTAGAAACTGGAAACAACCTAGATGTTCCCCAACTGAAGAATGGATAAAGACAATGTGGTATGTCTACACAATGGAATACTATTCATCTATTTAAAAAAAACTAAGACATCATGAAATTTTCAGGCAAATGGATGGACCTGGAGAATATCTGAGGTAACCCAGACTCAGAAAGACATGTATGGTATGAACTCACTTATAAGTGGATATTAGTCGTAAAGTGTAGGATAACAATGCTGTAATACACAGACCCAAAGAAACTGGGTAATAAAGAGGTCACAAGGAAAGATGTGAAATATCCTTAGAAAGGTGGATGGAGAAAGGGAACTGGGTAGAAGAAGGGATGAAGAGGGGATGGGGATGGTGATCAGGCGTGGGGTGAGAGGGGGCAGGATGGGCCTGAAAGTGAGAATGGAAACTGGTGGGGGACATATCTGTGACTATCTGGAGGCATGGGACTGAGGATGCTACAGGGAGTCTATGGGGGTAAACCTAGCTGAGATTCCTACCAGCAAGGAATATAGAGACTAATTTTATTTTCTAACACACGTTCTTATTATGTAACCAAAGATGGTCTTGGACTCCCATTACTCTGGCCTTGGCTTCCCAAGTATTGGAATTAAAGTTGTGTTCTATCGTGTCTAGCAAAACTATATGTTATGCTATATAAATTTAACCATAAATTCTAAAAAAGATTTTTAGAAAACCATAGAGTACCTAGTTTCTAGTTTAGCAGAGCACAACTCTTTTTGGGACCTTTTAAATTTGGTTCAAATCTAATAACATGTGATTGATCTTTATTTTAGTATAGCCAATTTTAAAGGTCTCCAGAAAGAATCAGGTTTTTTTTTTTTTTCAGATTTTTAAATTCATGTGAAATATAAATATGTGGTGCTACAAATGAGATGATTCCTGAATATAGGTTAAAGTACTCATCACCATTGGACTGGACATTCTATCCAGCTGATGCAAGAATGTGCTTGATCCTTACTACTGTGTGCATGGTGCTGAGAGTTTAGACAAGTGTTTTTAGAGAAAAATTAACTTTTAAATGATCACTGTAAACTCATGACTGTTAGCCATACTTTTACAGACTAGATAGTTGGGTCAGAGTTAAAGTAGCAACAGATGAGTGTATTCACTCCACAGCTGCTGGAGCTCAGCAGAATGCAGAAGGGGAGAGGGAAAGAGGGAAAAGGAAGAGAAGGGAAGAGGGAGAGGGTAAGGGGGAGAGAGGAGAAAGGGAAAATGAGAGAGGAAAAGAGAAGGATAGAGGCAGGAGAGGGAGAAGAGACAGAGAAAGAGGCAGAAGAAAGAAGAAAGGGAGGGATAGAGGAGAGGCGGAAGAAGAGATACAAGAGAGAGAAAAAGGGGAGGGGCAGAGAGAGAAAAAGAAGAGAGAAAAGGGGGAAAACAGACAGAGGAGGAGGAATGGAGAGAGAGGGGGGAGAGAGAGAGAGAGGAGAAGCACAGAGAAGAGACAGGAAGAGGGAGCAGGGCAGGTTTGCCAATATATGCACCAAATCCAGACCAGGGCCACTTTGGCAGGCACCTTCCTGTCATGTTAAGGCATATCCCACTTAGCTACAGGTGCTGTGTGGGGGAGAGGTGACAACAAAAGGCACAATGTGTTCTGAGCAGATACGCTTGGGCTAATCATGTTGAATTTTGATGTTTTGGTACTTCCTCATTGTAATATCTCTATAACAGTGTTCTCGATCTGTGGGTCATGACCCCAGGGGTATGGTCGAATGGCCCTTTCACAGGGGTTGCCTAAAACCATTAGAAAGCACAGATATTTACACCATGATTCATAAGAGCAGCAGAATTACAGTTATGAAATAGCAGCAAGAATAATTTTATGGTTGGGGGTCACCACAACATTAGTAACTGTATTAAAAGGTTGCAGAGTTACGAAGGTTGAGAACTACTGCTCTATAGGCTGTGTTAGGTACCATAGCACCTGGTCAGAGGTTTATTAAGCTTTGTGTTAAACTTATAAGTCAGTAACCAGGAAACTGTTTTACTTCTCTATATCCCCAAACCAAGTCTAATCTTGCCTCTAATTCATTCTTTAGGTTTCTGTCTCTGTTCATGTTGCTATCTGTCTGTTTGACTCCCTCCCTCTCTCTCTCTCTCTCTCTCTCTCTCTCTCTCTCTTTCTCTCTCTCTCTATATATATATGTATATATATATTCTCTCTATCTTTCTCTGTCTTTTACACATGCACACACACAGAGACACACACAAACACACCTTTAACTAGATAATAAAACCCAAGAAGCCTCAAAACAGGCAACACAGAGCCAGTCCCTTCTGCAGTTGTCTGGAATATCCTCTCTTATGTCTGGTGTCTTTCTACTACCCTGTGAGTGCCTTGGTGGGTGGTATGCTGTCCCCCTGGATCAACTCCCCTGAGTCTTCAGTGGCTCACCATGGCAAGCAAGTACTTATTAAACATGCCTTGACTGACTGATTGACAAGGAGTTTTGCCAGCAGAAATGTGAGCTCTAAAACTATGGATTCCTTAACTTTACATGAGCAGTGTCTGATGACTTGGGCTTGCTCCTAGGAATTAGTAATGTGATACTGAATCTTTCTCTCCCTTTGTGTCACCTGTTACAATCTGGCCTCCCTTTACCTCGATGGAGAGTCATCACACTCCTATAGGTCCCCTAAGCCTGGTGTTTGTAGGAAGAGAGACACGCAGAAGCTGCTGATGTCTTTGCAGGTGGCAAGTCCACTTAAAAATTTGCTTGCATTGGATAGGCAACCTAGACCTGCTGTGTGTGCTGTGATAGGCTACCTACTGGAACAGGTGACAAAGGATCCATTATCTAAGGTAAATGGCAAAACTGTAAACCTATCTTTTATTAGTTATAGAAAAGTTAGTTTCCATTGGACACTCTTGCAGTAGGAAAAGAGCTAGGTAGAGAATTCAAAGCTGAATGGTGCATAGGTTGAAGAAGTGATGGGCCCTTGGGGTCTCTCCTGTCATATATGGAAGGCCTGAAAACAGAATTTAGAAACCCCACTGACCTTTTTAGTCTCAAATTATATCAACTAAGAGATATTTTAGGTGCCTGACACAAGGAAAAATGAAAATGCATATTGGTGGATTCCTATTAAACACTGGAGAAGTGATTTTATTTAAAAGGACATGACATTGTCATGGGAAAATAAAAGACCTGGGATTGGAACTGACTTTACACACTAATTCTCTTGTGCTCAAGCTGTGAGATTTCGTCTTGATCTCTGTAAAGGACACAGTAATGGATGCTTTAAGAGGTAGTTGAATCCAGAAATTGTTTGAAATATATATACATATCTATCTATCTATCTATCTTTATTTCTTTCTTTTTATCTATATTTATATCTATCTATATCTATATTTATATATATCTATCTATCATCTACATTTATATCTATCTATATATATCTATTTATCTATCTATATTTATTTATATCT
>NW_022196913.1:44700640-44727715 GCF_008632895.1 Mastomys coucha | reverse complement strand
CTCTATCTATATCTATATCTATCTATCATCTATATTTATATCTATCTATATATCTATTTATCTATCTATATTTCTATCTATCTATCTATCATCTATCTATCTATCTATCTATCTATCTATCTATCTATCTATCTATCTATCATCTACCTACCTACCTGCCTATGAACACCTATACCTTCCTTTCCTTTGCACAGCTTCAGAAATTAAAGCTTAACTCTGAAATCAGGGCTTACCTAGTGACTTGCTGCCAATGCATAAATTAAAGAAATTAAGGTTTTGAAATGCAGGAAACAGTTCAACTTCACTTTGACTAGGTGATTCAGAGCAATATCACTGGCCATAGCAATTCTGACGTTACCCCTCAGAAGACATAATGAACTGGGATTTTTGTTTCGGTAGTGTTCTTCTCCCTGTAATCTAGCCCCGGGGAAATCATGAGTGGGCACCAGACAAACACAACCAAGGAATAGTTTGTTAAACACTGGGTCTACACTCAAGTCACGGAGATCTAGGGAAGACTGAGAATATCACCTACCAGGGAAGACTCAGACTGAACTAAGCCAAGGGGATGGCCTAGATCCCACAGGGAGGGAATGAGGGACATTAGTGCTGTTGCTGAGACCTGAGGGTAGAGTGTAGTAGATAGTATTGAAGCAGTGCTGATATTTTTCTTGTGTGTCTATGTGTATGCATGTTCATAAACATACAGGTACCAATATGTATGCAAGTATGTGTGTTTGTGTGTGTGTGTGTGTGTGTGTAGGTCAGAGGTCAACCTTAGTCATCATTCCTCAAGAGCCATCCACTTTGTCTTTTGAAACAGGACCTCTCATTGGCCTGAGGTTTCCTGATTAGGTTCTTTTTCTGACCAGTGAGTCCCAGAGATGTCTCTCTCTCTACCTCACCAGTACTGGAATTACAGGCATGTCTCACCTTGATCAGCATTTTACATGGGCGCTGGGGATAAAATTCAGTTTTTCATGCTTGTGTGGCAAGCACTTTACCAACTGGGCTGTTTTCCCAACCACTAATTTTTTTTTCTGACAATCATATAATGATTATTTATGCAATACTTCATAGGAAGAGGCAGCTAAATTCTCAGCATATGGGACCTCTATGTACCATCTTGGTAGCTTTTCTGTAAATTCAAAGTTCTTTCAAATAAAAAGGAAACAAAGGAAAAAAAATGATCATGACAATTGAGACAACGTCCATAACAAGACTTTGTAGACCCATGGAACTATAAGAAGATATCACCCATCACAAGTCTTTGCAGACACATGGGACAGTAACATTACAGGTAGCATTATTTTTCCAGATTGTCTGCTCTTTGACTTAAAAAAAAAAAAAAAAAAAAAAAACAAGCAAAACAAACAAAACAAAACTTAGTGAGTCCTAGGAGATTCATAGTCAGTTGGGAAACATTACATAGTTTTCTTTCTTTCTCTCTTTAATAAACCATTTAAATTAATGTGGAGTTAAAGATGGCCAGAAGTACAATGTGATGAGAATCTCAAAGAATTCAATTATATAATATCCATGAGTTCTGTTCATAGGCAACTCAGACCACTGTGTGTACCCTAGCAATCAAGCAACACAGTATTCATGAGCATGCAAATTTCTTTTATAGAAACTTGGAAGATATTGGTAGTAAATTATAAATTCAAAAACAGAAGATGTCTGTAAATATTAACATAATTTTTTATTTTCTTTAGAGTTGGCAGCACTAGCTAAAGCAAGATCAATAGCAATTAAGAACCCCAGAGAAGAGAATAATAAATGATTGAAACATTTGAAAGAACACGGGAGATTAATCTGAAATCCAGAATTACTAAATTATAAGGAAACTCAGTTTTCAAGATCATTGGCTCCAGTCTTCCTATTTGTGGAAGAATATTTGCTGGTTACACAGGACCCAATAAAAGCATGGGTCTCCTGTCTCAATCACATCCGTCCAAGGCAGAGATCTCTTTTGGCGACATAAGCTTCAGGAATCTTGGTGCATCTGAAATCTTGTGTAGGAACTTAATTGCATGTATATCTGAAGGTCCACACAGCTTCCAATACATGCATTAAGTGGCCTTAATGCTTAAAAAAAATGAGAACATCTTCTCTTGAAATGAAAGATAAATTCTTTCTTGTACCTGTTTGTGGACCTTCTTAGAATTATTTCAATACATCTGAATCATGTATCAGGATTTGATTGGGAAACCGGTAGCTCATGTCTAGTTGGTTCTTTGGAGTTATCATACTGTTGGAGAAAAATCAGTGAAGTTTTACCTTAACACCTTACCCTTTGCTTAGAACAGAGTAGTTTTCTCTGTGCCCTATGTGTGTTTCCAAGATAGAAAGTTGAAACTTACTGCCCAATAGAATAGTTTTACAAATCGGAAAGGTGGCTTTGAGTGATTAAGACAGAGCATGGAGCCCTCATGGGCCATAGTAGAGTCACTGAAGGGTTTGGAGAATTGGCATTCTTCTGTTCTTCAGCTCTGTACTGACACAGCATCCTTCCCTCCTGAGGCCACGGTGACAGGGGCCATGCTAGGGTGTGGCATTGGATTTCAAACCTGGGAGAAATCAAGGTGTTTTTCTTACAGATTATACTGTATGTGGGATGGTTCTCCAGAGGAGCATAACCAATAGAATGTACATGTATGTATTAAATATAATTGTATATTTGAATATACAGAAGGAGACTTATAGGGTTAGCTTATTGATAGGGGAGAGGGCAACTCAGCCATGGCTGTCTACATGCCAGAGAAGTGGAAAATTAGGCTCTCTGCCTAGAAAGTGAGACACCTTGTTAGTCTTTAGTCAGCAGTGAGAATCGGGAAATAGTGAGGAGTCGGCAGCAGAAAGCTGACAAGGCTGAAGCATCCAAGTTAGCAGGTGCCAAAAATGGGAGTAAGAGGTCCCCACAAAAAGGAAGGGCTTGCAGGTTTGCATACTACCTCTTCGGACTTCGCCTTTGCATCCCACAGTAAGACTGTTGAATGGTGCCACCCACAATCGGGGGAGGCCCTTACTGTTCTACATGTCAAGTCTTCTCAGACAGACTTCCAAGGAAGCACAGGCAGTTCACCAACCCTAAATACCTACTAATCTAGTCAAACTCAGGCACAAGACCTCTTCATCACACCAAGTCTATGTGCCCTGTTGTAACACAGATACACTGTGGCATTTTGTATGAAGAAGAGGGTACATTGAGCACCCAATATGTACTGACGTCTGTTCTAGGTCTAGTAGAGACCAATATCTTATTTTACAAAGAAGGAAACTGAAGTCTAGATGGATTGGATAGTTTGTCACAGGTGTGCAAAGCTGTCAAATGACACCGCTGTAACTTTGGAAGGCAAGGTTAGATCTATCACTAAATAACATGGTGGGCTTTCTTTGTCCAGATGCACCACCCTTCTCATAACTGTGGAGGCCACAGAGGAATGTGAGTATGGGTTTGGTATTTGAGAGTCGAGAAGCATGAGTGGTTTGGTCTTCACCTCCTTCTGGCTTCCCTAGAACAGGTTCTTCAGTCCTTTTTAATCTTATCTGTAAAATGGGGCAGTGCTGGGGCTTATCTCTTGAAGATGTTCTGGGGGCAAAATGAGGTCATGTCCTTAAGGCTGTACATATGAAGCAGCCTGTGACCATTAACTTCTGTATGCTTCTTATAGGAAAAAAGAGAAATCTTGAATAACCTTGATGTAGGGTAATGAATGTAGCAATATTTAAATTTATGTAAATCTAATACATTTCTTTGGTGTTTGTATGTAGACTGGAATGTCAGACTCACAGAGATCCACCCATCTCTGCCTCCTGTGTGCTAGAAGTAAAAGTATACCTTACTAAACCCTGCTAAACTTTATACATTCCTAAACTGCAATTAAACGTTACCCTAATTCATACCAAACAAGCAGGTCCTACCTGGCATTTTATTGCTAGAAAGAGATGAGTCAGATGTTTAATTGCCATTTGTTGGGTCTGTTTCTCTCTCTCTCTCAACCTCTCTCTCTCTCTCTCTCTCTCTCTCTCTCTCTCTCTCTCTCTCTCTCTCTCTCTCTCTCTCTCTCTCTCTCTCTCTCTCTGTGTGTGTGTGTGTGTGTGTGTGTGTGCAGGCATGCACGTGTGTGTTTGGGCATATATGCCATGCTTGTGTATAGAAGTCAGAGGACAATTTCCAGTGTCCATCTTGTTTGAGGCTGTGTCTCTTTGTCATTATTTGCCCCTGTTATGAGCTGGCTGGCTCCTTTATTTCCAGAGCTTCTCAAGACCTGTCTGCAACTCCCATCTCACAAGAGGAACACTTGGATTACTGACTCATATTTTATATAGGTTCTGGGAATTCACACACAGCTTCTCACACATCTATGGCAATTTCTTTACCTACCAGAATCATCTCTCCAGTCTTCAGGAAGAAATTGTTCTTGATGCACTACTATACTTCATTTTATTTATCCTGTGGCCTGAATGCTCATAGTATAAGCATTGCAAAATAGGGTGCAATCCACACTGAAAATAAGGATATCAACACCTAACAGACAAATGATTTGTGGTGCACATTTTAGGCATCAAACACTAAGCTACGGTATTGGCATTGCCTGTTCTCACAGGGTGCCCTGTGAAGTCTATGGGTTGCATGAGAGTTCTGATTTGTAAAACATGGTCCCCCAGGCTCCTCTCCACTCATTTTCCTTCCCCTTTCAGGTTCCTAGGAAACTTTGTACAGGATCAAAGCCGTGTTCACACAGAGTATCAGTGTATGTCGGCCGCTCGAGTTTGTGAATGTTCAGAATAATGGCATCTTGTTTAAAAACAAAAAAGGCGTGACCCCCGGGAACAAGTTGGAAAGGCCTTGGAATCAACTGTCAGTCTTTCCCCGCATCTGATAATATTCTGCAGAGAGAAAATTTCCTTACAGCTTTAGAGTCTTGACTAGCTGCAGGGGTGCTGAGTGATCCTGACTCCAGAATGCAAAGAGAATAGATAGGAAATCCTTATAGGAAAGACACAAATTCCCCTTCATGTGTTTAGCTCTCATGTACACCTTTGAGAGGAGATACCTGTCCAGGCTGAGAGGCTGAACACCCATGAGATGTGAGTGTTCCTTCTATGAGTTGCTGCTTGATCAAATAGACCGTTCTAAATTTAGCTGGACCGCTCTCTTCATTGCCAAAACACAAGCAAGAAATGCAGGTTCTAGGAGAGGTTGTAAATTCACAAGATAGTATTAGACTAACCCTTGTTGTTCTAACAGGTCCACTCTTTTAAAAGAATTATTTATTTATTTGGTATGTGTGTGCACATGTGTGCATATGTGTGAGGATGTGTGTGTGTGTGTGTGTGTGTGTGTTATGTATGCACACGAGGATGTAGAAGCCATAGATCAACATCACGTGTCTTCCTGGGTTACTCTCCACCTTATTATTTTGAAATAGGATCTCTCACCGAACCAAGTTTACTGGTTCTACCAGACTGGGCTTTTCACAGTTTCTGGGCATGTGACTCAGGTTCTTTTGCATGGTAGGCACCTGGCCACTGATCCATCTCCCTAGGCGCTCACCTCCATTCTTTATAAACTTGTGGCACAAGACTACGAAGAAGCTCACCTCTTACTTTTGCTTTAATCTGACTTCTCTTGAGTCTGAGGCAGAAGGATGTAAATTAGAGGCCAACTTGGACTACATACCAAAGCTCTGGCTCAAAACCCATAAAAACTAAATCCCAAATCAAACCAAAGCCTAATATTCTATTATTGAATCAATGACTCTAGGTTAAGTTATAACATTATGATTGGTGTTATTACATTTTCCCTTTTCACTTAGACAGTTATTAAGGGCCAGATTTTCCGTGAGCAAGGGAGGTATCACAAAGATGTAAAATGTTCTCTGATTGAAATGCCAGATTAGCCTTAAACTTCCCGATTGAGGTGCTGGTCTCCAGAGGAATCAAGGCTGTGGTACGCAGCCACTCAGGGAGGAAGCTGTGGGAACCACTGTCAGAAGGAAATTGCTGCCTCTTTCCCAATTAGTCAGTTGCTTATTAGAGGAAATGGGGTTTTAGAAGCTGCTTGAATGATGGTAACAAGAGACCTTAACTGGGATGGGTGGGGGCGGGCGGTGAGTGGGACCTAGCAGGTGCAAGGTGCAGCTGTGGAGAGGAGCTATGGAGAAAGCAAGACCCTGAGAAAAATGTTCCAATGGATTCAGGTGAGGGATGCGGTGCTACATACATGTAATCTCTGAAGTGGAGGCAGGAGGATTGGGACTTCAAGGCCAGCCTGAACTATATAAGGCCCTGTCCCGAACAAAACAAAACAGAGTCACCCCCAACAATAAAACCAACCCAAAAATATAATAAATGTCAGAGAAAGAACAAAGGCACAGCTGGAGCTTTACAGAGGAGAAGCAGCATGGGGTATGCCACCTGTGGGAGACTCTTCTCCATTTAAAACATCTTCAATGTAACCCTCCATGAAGGAACCCTGAGGAGCAGATTCTCTCTGCTCTAAAATGACTGTATGACTCTCAAAGCAACCTTGGGGGTGCTTGAGAATGAGTGAGGAGTTGCAAAAAAGCACAGAAGACCCACTGTTGACAAGAACCTGCAGGAAAACCCAGCAAACATTCATCCAAGAGTCATTCTTTACTCTGCTAGAGAAATGATGACCAGTTGTTATGAACCAGACTTCTGTCCCTTTGTGCGGAGGACATAGCAGTGACAAATCTAACATTGGACCTCATCTGCATGTAGGCACACACATCATAGGAAGCAGAGACACCTGGGAAAAAATGACATCTGGAGGGAGCTCTCAGCCCATCCTTGATGGACACTTGTCAGTTATCTACAGAGGAAAGAAACAAAGAAAATGCACATCTGGGAGTCAGTACTGGGTAGTTTACATAGTGGGTAAGGTGCTTGCCATCAGGCACAAGTGTCTGAGTTTGGATCCCCAGCACCCAGATAAAAAATGAGCTCAGACAGGGTCCCCAATGAAGGAGCTAGAGTAAGGACCCAAGGAGCTGAAAGGTTTGTAGTCCCTTAGGACGAACAACAATATGAACTAACTAGTACCCTCAGAGCTCCCAGAGACTAAATCACCAACCAAAGGGTACACATGGTGGGACTCATGGCTCCAGCAGCATATGTATAGCAGAGGATGGCCTAGTCAGCCATCAATGGGAGGAGAGGCCCTTGATCCTGTGAAAGTTCTATGCCTCAGTGCAGGGGAATACCAGGGCCAGTAAGCAGGAGAGGGTGGGTTGGTGAGCAGGAGGGGGGAGGGAACATTTTTTTCTGGAGGGGAAACCCAGAAAAGAGATATCACTTGAAATGTAAGTAAAGGAAATATCAAATAAAAAATAAAATAAAAATGTTTTACTTTAAAAAAAAATGAGTTCAGAAGATATGTACCCATAATCCCAGCGTTACGAAGATAGGAGGCTCTGTGGGGGCTTGCTAGCCAGCCAGTCTTACTGAATTAGTGAGTTTCAGAGTCAGTGAGAGACCCTATCTCAAAAAATCATCTGAAGAAGAGACTGAGGAAGATGCTCAGATGTTGACTTTTGACCTCTACCTATACACACGTTTGTGCACACACACACATATGTACATAGACATTCATAAACACGTGCAATTTTTAGAGAAGCATCATCTATACTTAGGGCATAGCAAACATGTGGCTGTCAACATAGGAAGCAGGCACATCTAAAAGTGGAGCCTTCCAGGCTTCAAGGCTGCAGCCTGGTGACCCAGAGCCGAGCGCAGAAGCAGACTGCAGATAAAAGGCCCACAGTAGAAGTTGCCGTTTTGATAACTCCTAAAGCTAGAGGGCTCATCGAAGTGCTTCAGATACTGATGGAGTAATGGCTAATGGTTACTATTGTCTTACAGCGTTTGAGTCTAACTTAAAAGGGAAGAACGATTAAAGCTAAATCTGAAAGCTCTTCACAGCCATAGGAGATGAAAACAGCAATGTGCTCAGTTGCTGATGGCTGAGGATAACAGAGGAAGCAGGGAGAGTGCTCATTAGCAGAGACAGGGAGACAGCTAAGCTCTGTGTATGTCTGTGCGTGGGGGTTAGGGGGGACGAAGGGGAGTGGAAACCTCTGAGAGGCCATGCTTAAGTAGGTAGATGAGAGACACCACCTTCGTTTCTGCTCTGGAGATTAAACACTGGAATTCTCCCATGAGGCCAAGTATCACCTCTTCGTTATTAATTTCTGCCACTGAATACTTCTGAATGAGGGTCTACCCACATTCCTCTAGGGTTTAATCTACTGCTTTGGGAGAATGCCTCAGGGGTTATCTTCATAGTCAGAAGTTTCTGGAGGTATTTTCAAATTGCTTTTGATGTGGAAATGCACTTGGAAATGCCAGGGTGTTTTAGTGTAAAACAAAATGCCCGGTTAGAAAAATAAATGCATCAGTTGCTGTGATCTGAGTGTGGAATGGCACACACGGGCTCATGTGTTTGAACACTTGTGGAACCCGTGGGCAGAGGTGCTTGTCAGAGGAAGCAGGTCGCTGGGAACAGGTCGTGGGAACAGGCACCGTTTCCTATCACCTCTTTGCTTGCTGGCAGGATCTGAGCAGAGTGTGAGAAGCTGCCTGACATCCCTGCCTCAATGAGCTGAACTGCTTTGAGCTGCTTTTGTCTGGGGCTGCATCACAACAACGAGAAAAGTTAGTGATACGTTAGCTTCGACTAAATGTTATCACAATGTGAGGCATGAATGCTGGGTATTCCACATACAGATGACAAGAAAGAAATGCAGAGCTGTCTAAAGCTCAGATCCATCTCCTTGCATGTCTAGATCTTCTAGAACACTTCAGGAGGGATAACCTGTGTGTACCACTGGCTTCCTCAGCCCTTTCATTCTGTCTGACAAAAGAAAACCTTCACATTCTTGAGGTAGTGGGAGCCATGAAGAATTATGCTAATATCTACAAAGAAGCAACCATGCTTTGGGAGAAAAAAAGCCAAACGAAAATGAAAACCAAAGACAAACCCCCCAAATAAAACAAGAAACAAATAAAAACAGGTTTATTGCATGCACTGAAGGAGACTGCAGGCTCACTGATAGTGAGAGCTCTTATCTGCAGCCCTGGTTAATAGTTTTATTGTGGTTCTTGTGGGAGAGGGTGCTTCATTTCCCCAAGAAGCTCACTTTCTCAAGTTATTATTTACAAGCCTTTTACTTGCCCCTTTCTTAATTTGCCTATCATGGAATACAATTTATATTATACACATTGCTTAGCAACAAGAGCAAATGCTTGCTTTGTGTGTATACAATATGATGACACCAGGAATCTCCATGGTTTTTAAATTGTTAAATGTGAATTTCCATGTCATCTTTGCTCATAGCCCTCGAGACACATTTTTGAAGTTCCAGAAACTCCATTTATTTCTTTATTTCTTTGTTTATTTATGTGTGTGTGTGTCCCCAGGTGTCTGTAGAGGTCAGAGGACAGCTTGTTGGAGTCAGTTCTTTTTATTCCCTGCATGAGTTCTGGGGATCAAACTCAGGCTTGGCAGGTGCACCCACTGAGCCATCTTGTTGGCCTCCTAGACCTGGTTTGGCATGTCTATAGTCTTAATGTAATTTGAACTGTGCATGAGACTCAGGGATGTGATGCTATAGAAACATGTAGCCATGGTAATAGACCGGTGGGGCTGAATGACAGTCACACAGGTGAAAGGCTCACTGTGTGTCTGCTTGCTCATTACAGTACCACAGTAGAGCGAATTGTGCTCAGCATCAGCAACAGGCACCCAAAGTGCTGAGGTCTCTTAATGCTTCTTATTGTCATTAGCCAATGACAGATTTCCCCACAGTGTGGCTGCTGGGCACCCCCACGTTAAGCTTTATATGTGACATGTACTCTACCGAGGCTCATGCATTTATGGTTAGTCTCTAGCTGGTGGCTGGTCAATGCATGAAACCTGAATGGGCTGTTTGGGGGTGGTTGTAGGAAGAAGTATAGGAACTAGGGTGCACTTTTGGAGGACATATCTTGTCCACAGAGTCTTCATGCCCTACCCCTTTCATGAAGAGCGTCTTTAGCAGTCTTATTGCAGGACACACTTGATGTTATAATGTTTTCCCCTTGCCCCGAGTTAACAACTGTGATTCAAACCTTAGAAGCCACAAGCCAATCACTTCTTTTCTCCTATAAGTTGACCAGGACTGGAATTTTGTCACAGTAAGGCTCAAAAGGCTAAAATTACCATTAAACTTTGAAAAGGAGATTGGGCGGAGAAAATGGCAGTTACTACTACATAAGCTGGCTCCCTCATGTGCTTATAAACCAATCCTGTTTTGGGACTTGTGTAAGCTGGAGATCTTTTGAGCATTTTCTGGGTTTCTGCCATGCCCCTGTGGAGCTGGGTCAGTTTGTCTGCCATTGTTCCTGCTCCATGGTTCAAGATCATGATAAAAATGAGATGAATGTAGGCGGATCCCAGTCCTGGTGTGTGATAGGCCTATGGCTGAAATAGTTGCATATTTAGCAAGGAAAGAGAGGAGGAGAGGGAGAGAGAAGAGGGGAAGAGGGGGAGAGAGGGATGCATATAGAGAGGGACAGGGAGGGAGAGGAACAGAGAGAAAAGAAGGGAAGGGAAAGAGAGGGGGAGGAGGGGTGAGGTGAGGGGAGGGAGATGGGGAGAAGGAGGGAGAGGGAGAAAAAGAGGGTGACAGAGGGAGGGGAGAAAGAGTGAGGGAGGGAAGGGGTAGGAGGGAGGGAGAAACAGAGGGAGGGGTAGAGAAAGCAGAGCAGGGAGGGAGTGGGAAAGGGAGAGAGAAAAAGAGGGAGGAGGAAAAATGGGGAAGGGAAGGAGTGGGGAGGAAAGGTGAGAGAGACAGAGAGAGAGGAGAGAGAGAAGAGAGAGACAGAGAGAGACAGAGACAGAGAGACAGAGACAGAGAGACAGAAACAGAGAAAGAGACAGCGAGAGAATTTGTGGTCGTTTACCTCTGTGTTCTGTTATACTGCTATAACAGACTCAGGCTTCACCTATGTCTCGACTTCACCCCTCTTAAGACTTGCCCGCAGGTCGAAGCTTGGCAGGGCCTGGAAGCTTGAGGAACCCACTAGGTCAGCTCCTTGTTCCTCCATACGGGTAAACCCACTGTGCTTAGCACTCAAGATTAAGCCACTTTGAGGTCAGCCTTTCCACTTTACTGTGAGGCCTGACTAATCTGGCTCCTGGTTGAGGGCAGGTGTGTCTGTCACACCAGCACCTAGGACAGCAGGGTAAACAAGCTGAAGGTACCAGATACAGGTGATGTCAGGAGTCACCAACTCCAGCTTCCAAAGTCACTGCAAGCCAGTGTCTGTCTTGTTCTTTGAATGAAGGAGAAGTTAAGGGAGGAGCCGTGCCTTCTGATGGCAAATCAGTTAAGTGGGGAAGCTGCTGGGGCTCCAGGCAACAACCTCTTGCTCTTGCTCATGCAATAACCCTAACTAAAGTAAGTGGGTCACAAAAACAAACAAACAAGCAAAAGGAGACATGAAAGTCGGAGGGGTATGCTGGGAAGAGTGTGGGTTCACCCGGAGTGGGGGAGGAGTAGAAACAGTGATGGGGGAGGTGACAATGGCCAAAACACATAAATGTATGTGTAAGAAATGGCCAGAGCATTTAAAAAAGAGAGATACAAAGGACGACTATGATGCCCACAAGGAAGGAAAGCACGTAAAAAAATAAGATGAAGGAGTCAGGGAGCAGCAGAGAAATAGGACTTAAAATGTACCCTAGGCTGCCAAAGAGAGGGCCACAGTGATGAAGGGAGGTGACAATTCTTGCAACAGCTCCCTCCTTCCCCCACCCTCATCTCTCTTCTCCAACTTGGCCTTTCTACCCTTCACCCCTGCCCTGTCATTATCTGCAGATCCTATCTGCCCAGCAGATGTTGTAACCTGTGAGATCCCAAGACTTGTTCCCACCCTCCACTGCTTCCCTTCCCCCACACCCTGACTCAAGGTTCCTCAAGAGGAAGCTGAGGCAGAGGAGCAGAGGAGACCTCCCTCCCCCTTTCCTCCTCCCCTCAAAGGAAGGGCAGAACCCTGAATGAATGGAATCCAGAAGCCAAGGAGAGCTCTTCTGACACAGTTTAAAAGGTGAATATTTATTTCTTGGGTCTTAAGTATTTGACTCCATTCAGAGAACTACAGGTGAATTTTTGTTTTGGTCTAAAAGGAGCCTTTCAAAACACCGTCCTTTTATCACTCAGGGCTAACAGTTGGCTGGTTACTGGAGTGACAGTTTCCTCCCTCATTGTTTTTGTGAAGGAATGAAGCTTTGCAGGCTATAAAGTTAGGGAACCTCATCCAACTGTGTTATCATGAAAATAAATGTCTATGTTTGCACTCAATAAGAAACAATTCCAGCCAGTGGGACAAGAAAAGCAACTGTTTAACCCAAATATGAAGGTGAAGGCTTGTAGTTTTTAGCTCACGGAACACGGTCCTGAAATCTCTCAGTCGTAAAGGGAAGCCTGCAAGTTATGACAGGCGAGAAGGGGACGTCAGCCAGTGTGCTGGAGTGTGAGCCTGTGTCTGAGGAGAAGATTCTGAAGTTTCTAGTGAAGACACTAAATCTAAAACTCCTCGATTTGCCCCACTGGAGTTGCTCATTAATTTTGATTGCTTTTGTTTTCCAGAGTATAGACAAAATAAAATTATTATATATTATTATATATAAACTAGGTAGATTTAAAAAAAAAACCCACAACATACAATTACCTTATGTGCCAGATTTAATCTCTCCTGCTTGCTTAAGATGGTTTCTGTGTGGAAAAACAGGTGTCACTCACTCTCTGGAGGGACAGCTCTGCCACCCTATGCCACTCAGCACAGTGACAGTGACTTTTCCCAACCTCTCTGCCTTTTACCCTCTTTCTGTTTTCACAAGATGGTGTGCAAAGGACACTGAACTGAAGCCGGTTTGTGTTTCCAGAAACAGCCAACCAGGACAGCGACGGGGTCTGTTATCCATTGCAAGGCAGTCTAAAATAAAGGAACCTAAAATACAGTGCAAACATCTTCTCTTTCCTCCATAAAGGAGAGAGTGGTTAGTGCCTTATTCCCTTTGATGAGACAGAATTGTCCACAGACATCAGAAAAGATTTCTACCAGATGTCTCTTCGATAAGATCAGAAGTGTTAAGTAACGTGGTGACTTTTAACAAGTTGACAATTGCAGCTTAAATTTCATAAGATCTCCTGGGAACCTCGCTGACCCTGAGCAGAGCCCTTGGGGTTTGTTTTCACACACCTCTAAACAATAAACCCCGTTAGTGATTGTCTCCGGGCAGCCTCAGAGACCTTGCTATCGGCAAGGGGTGATCAATTTTATGAAAACATACATTAGCCATTAAATTGAGATTTCCCTTTGGGAAGTATTTTTTTTATAAACATTTATATTTTCTCAGCTCTCTTATCATAATACCACGGAGGACCATTGGTTGGGAAAGGAAATTTGTAAGAAATCAGTGGTGGGCTGGGTTTAAGCCTACACTCTATTGGGACTTTTCAACGTCTGTCTGCAGAAGGAAGAGCCTGATGCTGGCAAGTACTGTTCTTAAGAGGTTATGTTTTTTTATGTCTCCACTTTGTCTTGGTTTATTCTTCTGAAATTAGCTTCTTCATTTTCCCAGCTGCATCTAACTACTGCTGCCAAGGCGACTACTTAGCTTAATGTCTCAGGGATGAATTTTCCCGAGACACAGTGCAGGTTAGAAACTGTGTGCTGGGTTTTCGAAGGTTCTTTCCTGGTCTCAAAAGCCTCCAGGTCTGGTGGGGAGGTGGGGGAACTTAGTAGGCGTCCATCTGTTTTCCAGCAACAATATAAGTGTCGCCACCTGTAGGCAGAAAAGAAACTACAGAAGAAAAAATGAAAAGTCATCCCTAGGTAAAGAGCACCAAGAAAAAGGATAAGAATTCATTTTGGCCTTACAGATTCTAAACGCCGCCCTTTCCGTTTTCTTCTTACAAATCACGGTCAGCTTCTGTCTACACTACAGCACTTACGTGGCTTGGTTTTCCTTATGTATATTTAAAGGATCTGATTGATTGATCCCAAGATGGAAACCATCACTTGGCATGTCTGAAGCCCTCGATTTCCCTCATGTTACACTTTTAACAGAAGTTCAAGACCGGTACATAGGGGAAAAGATGAAACCAAGCCACAGGAATGAAAGCTTCATTCGTTTTCTAACTGAAGACACTGTTGCTCCTTTATGGACTCTTTATCATTATTATTATTATTATTATCATTATCATCATCATCATCATCAACATCATTATTATTATTTTGTGAAAAGGAAACAAAACAAGTGTCAAAAAGACAATAACTAAACTAAAGCCCAGATTCAAATTTCCCTGCTTACAGCTAAGGGAGGGGGGAGAATCTTCCTTCAAAACAGAACAATTAGGAAAAAGAAAGAAAGAAAGAAAAAAGGAACTTTGATAAATTAGAAAACCATCTACCAGTTAAGCCGACACTCCATATGCAGAGGCCCCAATTTCCATGCATGTTATAAAAAATGTGTTAAATCAACTAACATTGATATAACTTCAAGCAATTAGGAGCATGCTAATAACGATATGAGTCTTCAGCTGTAAATAATTGCGCTGCCCCAAGGCTAGGCTTTAATTCTTGGCTTGCTGTATCTATAAACAATAATCACACTGCAAAGCAAGTTGTGTTGTTTTTGTTCACAGTTTGTGAAATGATTTTTATACCCTACAGTGATGCTGATGGCTACTTTGACCTTCAAGAACTCCGGCCCGCGAGGCTAAGAGCTAATGTGTGCTTTCATCGATCTGAGTTGGAGGCACACAGCGGGTTACAGTGCCTGTTTTACCACCAGCACAAAAGCTCTATCGTCAATCAGAGAGCGATGTGAAAGGGGGCTTGCCGCTGTGACTCAATAAATGGGGACATTAGGAGGAAATGTTATAATTGCTGCTACCCACATCTTGTTAATGAGTAATGTACACTCAGACACCATGCGACTGCAGCTAAACTGTTTATACAATTTATTCTTATGTTGCAACTAACATTTAACATAATGAAGTATCATAATTGCGGCCATTAAAGTCAAGATTAAGATTTGTTTAATTAGAATTAAGAAAATGTAAAATAGAAAGCTCTTTTTTCCAATGGTGAGTGTACAGGATGGCTTTGGTGGTGTGCAGAGGAAAACCGCTTGGATGGAGCTGATGGCAGATATTGTGTACATAAAATTGCTCGTTGAACGTCTCGTCTTGGAATATTTTCCCCCCAATGCTCTAGTCAAAAGTACAGAGAACACAAAATAGAAAGGGCATTAAGTTGGCTCTGGATAAATACAGAGTGTTATTATACAGATCGTTAGAGTTGTAGCTTTTACATTTTAGAATTTACATTACCCCTAGGCTAAACAAATAATATCTTAAAACACACAACTCATATTACCATCCAGGCAAGTTATCAAATGAATTAGAGAGGAAATAAGCCCTTGACTTTGTATAGGAAATGTCATAACTTTGTAAAGCCAAATGGTCATTAAACCTCTATTTTAATTATCTGCATGTCCAAACGCAGGCACTTATATAAGACGATATTTTTACATAAGCCAAGGGACAAAACATGGCTAATGGAATGCTTGGAGGAAATGCAGGCTGTCCAGATTCATTAGGTGAACCCATCTCATCCGGGTCACTCATGTTTTCCTTGCCTTCCTATATTGTTAAGTGCTTGAAAGTCCCCCAGTGCTGGCAGTAATGGAATTATTAGGGTTTGCTTTTCCTGAGGTGGGGTTTTTACCCTGTCAGAAGACTGTAAGCAACTCAGTTTGTCCTCACCTGACCCCCATGTGAAAAAAAAAACGTCTTCTTAACTTTTAAAAGTTTTTGATGGGAAAATTCTTAAAAAATTCTTTTACTTTTGAGGTTATAATATCATTTTCTTCTTCTCTTTTTCCTCTACACACTCTCCCATGTACTACTTCATACTCTCTTTCAAATCCATAGCCTCTTTTTAAATTAATTGTTGGAAGAAGAATATATATGAATTATTCTTTCTCTTATATCTTATTATATAAGATAATATATTAAATAATTTATTTATAATATTAATAATATTATTATTAATATCACACACACATATACACACACAGACATATATATATGTATATATACATATATATATATGATCAATCTGTATCCTCTTACCTGTATGTATGTTTTCAGGGTTGACCTTCTGGTATTGGATAACCAAATGATAGCCCTTCTTTGGATGATACCATTTCTCTTATTTTTAGCATCCCTTAGTTGCCTGTAGTTCTTTGTTTAGGCTTGAGCCCTATTGATCTCTCCATTGGCCACTTTGGCATGTCTTTTATTGTCCTTGTTTAACTCATGTTTAGGCAGTCACATGGGTGAGATTTTAGGGGTGTGTCTTCTGACATTACTAGGAGACATAGTTCACAGCTAACTCTGAAATTCCCCAAGTAGTATGTCTTTCTGTTCCCTTTTCTGCAATGTATACTGAGACTTAGGTGTAAGAATGTTTCAGAACTGTATCCTATCCACTAGAACTAGTATCCTTCACTCAAAATTTTGATTGGTTGTGGTTCTCTGTTATGGCCTTCATCTGTTGCAAAGAGAGGTTTCCTTGATGAAGAGTGAGGGCTAAACTTATCTGTGGCTATAAGGACAAATACTTCGATTGTAGTTAGGGATTACGCTGGTTTAGTGATGTGGTAGTTAAATATTCTCCTACAAGTTTCATGACTTCCCTAGACATGGATAGTTGGCTAGGTTCCCAGGAATAGGCATGATTTTCCTCTTGTTGAGTGGGCCTTCAAACCAATTAGAGAGTTGTTGGTTGCTGCCAAGTTATGTGTGCCACTACTGCACCCTTAGGGCTATTGGGTCATGATAGTCATTGTTGTTCATAGGCATCATATCTTGGTGGGACTGTTGGTTCCTTTCCTCCTTTGGAAGCTTTGGTGCTTACTGGTACTGTTGAAAGCTAGTCCTCTGGAAGGAGACACTCAGGTCAACTCCAAATCAGGGGCATCTGGTCTCTGTGTGTGTCAGAAGTGTATAGTATCTCCAACAATAAGGACCTGCCTTCCCACCTAAGGAGGACAAACAAGGGCAATAGCAATAGCCTGTAGTGTTTTAGGAGTCTTGGACAACCCTGGACATTAACTCAAAAGAGGGATTCTCATGTCTGGTGTTAGGCTTTTTGTTCAATGTTCTTTGGCTCTTGAAGGTATCATTGCCAACCCAGACAAAGTTATTTATAGTATATATGTATATTTATACACAGATTTATGTGTATTACAATTTTTCCCTAGGTAGCTAGTTAAGAATATGATTTCTTATGACCTTTGACCTTTTTAAACAACTTTACGGTTATTTTATCCTCCTCCCTTTGGGAGTTTCTTCTTCTTGTTCCAGAAGACTCCATCAATACAGCACATCACTGTAAATCGAGTTGAAGGAAAAGTGGATTAAGCTCAGAGGAAGAAATTTCTGTTCTTCAAGCCTCTGTCCCCTTGGTTCCATGATGTGACCTGGTCATCTGATATTTGCCTTTGTTTCTCCATCTGTTTCTGCCCTACGTATGGACGTAGCCATAATAATAGCTTTTAGAGGACGTAAGGACCACACAATGTAAGATGAAACTGAAGATTTAGTGATCAAAGTGAGGTGTCTTAGGACTCAACTCCTTGAGATGACCCATAATGACGTTGTTGGTCACAGATGATACCTTTAATTGGGCGTTAATAACCAAGGTGATATTTTATCAGTCCTCACGCTTTTTTTTCTTGCATATTACATTCACCATGTTATGTAGGTTCTCATGTAGGAATAAAATCACCAGCTGAATAAAGTGCTATCAAACCTTTGCTTTAAAGTTTCAATCCAAATTTAAATACTTGTAATTACTGAAGACAAACAAATAAGACACAAAACAAACAAACAAACAAAACCAGAGGCCAGTAATCTTTTCTCACATCTTCTTCAACAAAGCCATTAAACAAAAATAACTCTGATGAATGTAAAACAGCAAGTGATGATTTGATTTTTGTATCAATAAATAGCTCTAGATAATGGTGTTTGAGAATGTTATCTGATTGGCCTGCAGTCATGATATGGTATGCAAGAGTTGATATCAGATTTCTTTGCTTACTCTAGAATTTATTTTTGCAGTCTTTTCTCCTCTGCTATAAATTAAGAATGACAGGTTGATTTTTGTAGGTACTTAAAACACTGGGTAAATTTAAAGTTTATCAACTTGTACAAATGCTTAGAAACTTCAACCAGCAAATCTAAGTAAAGATATTTATTTAATGCATTTATTTATTGAGGATCTTGATGTGCAGTGGCCACTGTACTGGGTAGAAAAGAATATGAATTAAGTCCCAGTGGCTTTCTTATGGCTCTAAAATATATACTTTCTATTTTTCTGTTGAAAATGGGCAAGTACAATATGCTGCTATTATGAATTACCCCCTCCTGCCTTATGAAGCATTTGAAAATTGCTGACAATTACCTTAAATTGTAGTTGCTCCTCCCCACCTCACTTCCAGGCCTGCACTAAATTAGTGTCTGAGTAAACACATTTGTTTTGGCCTAACTACTCTTACTGGCTATAGCTAAGAACCTACCTTCTCTCTTCTTCATCATTCCTGCTGCACTTCTCTCACTGGCACCTCTGTAGCACATTTTGGGAGGTGTCAAGCTTCTAAGACTGAAGAACAACTAAATATTTTTACATCTTGTTTATTTGTAGCTCAATTTATTTATTTAAAACAATTGCACTCATGAAATTTTAGCCTTGCCAACACAGTGTTAGTGTTGGGTAACACTACCTTTCTTGATTGCTGAAATTGTATAGGACGCTGCTGTTGTAACCAGGTGAGCATTTGGGACACAGGAGCTGTGGAGACATAGCAACGGTCATATCAACCATTCAATGTCAATGGATTCCCTTAGTTCATGTTACCCTTCCTACGTAACATGCTACTTCACCTATGTAACATGATCATCCATTTATCTGAATGTTTTATGAGGATAGTGCAGCTTAGAATGATAATGACCTAAAACAAATAGCCAGTAGCCATGTGGAGGTACTTGATATTTTGCTCATCTTATAAACTTTACTGTGAATAAAATGAAGTAGGCACATGTGCTTGAGTTTCAGACAAGAGCAGTGGGTACAGAATCAGATGTGGGAACTGTGATTTAGTTCACGAAATTATTTTTATTTTTTAATTTGGAAGCTCATTGAGTATGACAATTGAGATGACTGCCCCAGAGCCAACCAGAAGAGTTGGTTCATTTTCTGTGAAAACACAAAATTGACAGCACAAAGAGACATTTTGAGAAAATGCATAATGATTTCATAAGAGGTTTGCTTCCTAACAGTCAAATGATTTCAAAGAAATTTGGTACCTGAAGTCAGAATCAAATGTCCCAAGAATAGTTTCAAAACAGTTTCTACAAGTATCCAAGTTTCTCACACTGACCAGCTATATAACCCAGCTTGAGTTTTAAAACTATTCTATTTTAACTATCTGAATTTTATTAGAAAATTATACAGATATAAAACATTGATACATAAACATATGTATACATGTATACATAACATGTACAAATGCATACACATCTACACATAAATACATCTACACACACAGACATACACAGACACAGACCCATGCGCGTGCGCGCACGCACACACACACACACACACATACACACACACACACATATTTGTAATGCTGGGGATCAAATCCAGGGCCCAAGACATGCTAGACAAATGCTTTATCCCTGAACTATGCTCTTCCAGCTCAGAACTGTTTTCAAATGTGGACTACTTGAATGATATAAAGGATACCACTTCCCTGCCAAGACTCAGTGAACAACACAGAAAACGGGGAGGAAAGAACGTAAGAAGAACCAGAGGATGCAGAGATGTTCACATATACAGCAAAAAGATATCTTCTTGACATTACACAGCTGTTGCCTTCACAAACTTAATACAGCTGTGATTATCTGCACAAACCTGCATGAGAGTGTGTCCTTTCATCCTGAGTGGTGGGAGGAGCTATGAAGTCCTACTCCTCCCCCAGAAACAACTGGTAGTTAATAGCTATTGAAGGGGAAGGTGTCATTTTCTTCAGCCACATAAGCAGTGTAGCTAAGACTGAGCAAGAGATGGCACTCTAGCTTGGCTTATATCTCAAGATTCTATCTCTAAATTAATTAATGAGTAAATAACTTGAGAATCCATATATGTTGTGACTCGTTGGCAGATTGTAGGAGTGCTGGAGGAAATACTGATAGAAGGGGAAGCATTTATTCAAACTGTGTGTTCTTGTCCAGTGCTCACCAGTGGAGTCAAAGAGTTTCATGGAGCCTTAACTACACTGCTCACTTAACCCAGAGCAACACTCTGTGTATAGAACTCAGTATACAATAACTCAAAGCAAGAATAGCAGTGTGGTTGCTATTTTCTCACCAAATGGACAGAATGTGAATGAGCCAAATTTGAGCCTCTAAAGAAAGGAAAGAAATTATTAATAATCTCAGGAGGTGGATATAAGAATTTAGGTTAAGATCAATAATTATGATCAATCATACTGAACTGATACATTTTTTCCTAACACGAATCAATATACAGAATATGTCAGCTGTGATTTAAGTGCATTGTACGGATTGACTGAGAAGCTACAAAGAAATGAAAGATTGTTGATGTTGATAAGTTGAGAGTCACTTTGCAGCTTATGCAAACTCTTTTTGATTTTAGTGTCAATACTGAGTTGATACAAATTAGTGGATCCACTCAGTTTGGACAGACACAATTCTGAAATTTGAGTATATCTTTGATTCAGTTAAAATAAGTTTTTTTTTCAGAGTGATAAATTGACCTTGTTAATGTTGATGTTAAGCTTTAGGACAATGATATGTAAAATGTAAAATTATAATTGGGGAAATGTGATGATATGAACTTTGCTCTTTTCTCTTTATGTGTGTGCGTGTTGTGTGTAATGACCTCTTATACCCATAATGACCTTAAACTGTTTTGTCTCTTGTTCTTCCTCCCAAATGCTGGAGTTATTGGTGTATGCCACCACATCTGGCTTTTCATTTGTATTTTCAATGGTAAATGTTAGAAAATCAAAGTATAGTCCCCTTGAATGTTGAATCAAATGGAGATATGCTTGTCAAGCTTTGTGTATGTGTATATATATTTGGTTTTTTTGAGACAGAGTTTCTCTGTGTAGCCTTGGCTGTCCTGGAACTCACTCTGTAGACCAAGCTGGCCTCAAACTCAGAAATCCGCCTGCCTCTGTCTCCCAAGTGCTGGGATTAAAGGCATGTCCCACCATTGCCTGGCAAGCCTTGTATTCTTAAATGAATATGTTTTGAAGACCCAATGAACAGAACGGTGACCGTAAATAATATTTGTTTAAGTGAAATATGCTCAGAAAATAAATCCTGCTTGTCCTTATCCCGCTACACACTAGAATAATAAAGAATGCTGTACTAGTGCTAATGTAATTGTGAGAATCACAATGTATATGCATATCAAACTGTCATGTCAGTTATTTCTCAAGATAGGGAAAACAGAACATATAATTGTCTTTTTGATGGAAACTAATATGTAGTATGAAAGGAAATACCCAACTGAAGAGTATGTGCAAACTGTTTGGTTTCAGAACCAGGAGACAAGTGGCTGATGAGCTCTACCTCCTTTACATACCAAAGCAGATGTGGCCTCCAGGTTCTCCCAGCATGCCTCAGTTCCTACCCTGCTCCCAACCCTGAACTTTCCAGTCCAGGGGCTGGTCTTCCATTCTCCCAGAAGAGCTTCCTTATATAATCCAGACATCTTGGTCTCCCCCCTCTCTCTTTCTCTTCTTCTCTTTCTGCTCAAGCATATAGTATCTGCTTCTCTCTCTTCTCCCTCTCCTCTCTCTCTCTTCTCCCTCTCCTCTCTCTCCCTTCTTAAGGTGACTTCCCTGGCCTTCTTCCTTGGATCCAGTGAACTCACCTAAGAACAGCTTCCCAATGAACCTGTGTGTGTGTGTGTGTGTGTGTGTGTGTGTGTAAATCTGTCTTGAATTGGCTCATTTCACTGGTGGAGAAATAACATTATAAACTAAGAATGCTAAGTAGTTCATTGATGATTTTTCATGTTGGTTGACTTATAATGCTGTGAAAATGTTAGGGAATTTTTTAGAACTATCAGATAAAATGAAATATATTATTAAAATGTTGCCACCCATTCCTTTGCTTTGAATGTAGTGATCAGAGTATTGCATGGCATGTTGGTTGGCTCAGGCTCTGTGTCTCTGAGACTGTGCCACCCTCCCTCCTTTGTCTGCAAACATATCGTCGTCTAGAATTGGACGCATGAAATTTATTCTTCCTCTCATATTGAGACAGACTTCTCAGTGACTCTACAAAACCACCATGGCCATTCCAAATATATTGAACGTACATGTTGCAATCAACAACTATCTTATTAACACATTATTTAAGCGTTAACTCTCACTTGTACTTTCTGGTGCTTTTACACATATGAAAATATGTACTTTCCCCAATACTATTTCATTTGAACACCAAAAATGAAGCAGAGACCTACATGTCACTGGTGAGTGAATCTCACCACACTGTGTGAAAACTTACTGATATAATTAATTCTTTCTCCTGTTACTGAGTTGAGCTCACAGATTTAAATATACAGCTGTAATTTCTGTCTGTCACAGTGCATGGAAAGGTTGTTTGATATTTGAACTCAGTTTTACCTCCTTGACTGTCTTTGATTTCTAGATTTACCACATAATTCTCAGCCATTTTGCTTGCTGATAGCTAAGGCTTGCTTTTAGAATATGGGACCAGTAACTTCAAGACCCTTTGTATATCATCCTTAGGGACTGAGTGCATCACTGGATTTGGGATGGCATGGGAGATAATTGGCTTGTGATTGGCTTTTCTGTGACATCAAACACAGGGCCCTGTCATTACTATCTGACTCTAAGTAGAAGTACTTTGGTGTCCCTGCTAGGGGAAGAACGAATCTTGATATGCAGCTGAAGGAAATTTTGTGAATAAATTTCTCCCCCACTTATTTTATTATATTTTATTTGCTTATTTGTCAACTGATCAGTTAGTCTGTAAAAGAAAACATAGAAATTTCTAATACTCAATCATTTTTGATACAGAGACTATGCATGGTGACTACACATCTTCATGAGAGGAAAACCCCTGGACTCAGTATGCAAGTTGAGATCCACAA
This sequence comes from Mastomys coucha, assembly GCF_008632895.1. NCBI lineage: Eukaryota > Metazoa > Chordata > Mammalia > Rodentia > Muridae > Mastomys > Mastomys coucha. Next base: position 44,704,414 of record NW_022196913.1, on the reverse strand, counting down.
TGGCAGAGAGAGTCTGCCAGTCATAAAGTGGGTGAAGCCATCTGAGGGAGGGATGGAGACAGCATAAGGCAACTAGTACATCTGTTGTGCAGCAAGGTGGGGCTTCTATGGAGGAAGCTGTGTTGTATGTGAGAGTGCACTGCTATTGGCTATGGTTAACAACTGCTGAGAAACAGAAAATAGAAGTCCAAATCATCAACCTAAACCTATGATAGATTTGGCCACAACTTTTGGGATCCCCATGACTCATTCATACCTACAGTAATCTCCATGAAAACATACAATAGGGAGAGGGTGAGACTAACAGTTCCTTTAGACTCCTTAAGGATGCCCTTAGATTGATGACTATCAGCTGTCTTTGTCACTGGGTTGCTTCTGTGAACCTTAGAATATGTATGTCCAGAGAGCTTGTTTCATTGTTTCATCTCATCTCATTCATTCATTCATTCAGCCCATATTTCTTATACACTCACTGTATGATACCAGGTAAGAGAGTCAAGTTTGTGGAAGGGAGACATGAGACCCCATGTACACAATCATGTTACAAGGGCTGAGTTCTGTAGCTGTGTAAAGGCAGCGAGGGTGAGGCATAGGGCAGGATGCTTCAGAAGGACTGAAGAAGTCATGTGTGCTTAGGATGTGTAGGAAGAGCAATGGGAGAAGTCCATAAAATGTCACGAATGCAAAAGCAGAGGTTCAGGGTCTGTGGGTGGAAAGCTAGAGTCAGTAGTGATGGCATGGTAGAGGAGACAGCGCACTCTGCCAGGGAAAAGGAACAACCTTGATTTGTAACATTTAAAATATTTTATGAAATAACTTATTTCCATGGGTAGTTTATCTTCTCCTCCCCTCTCCTCCCCCATCTCCTCCCATCCCCTCTTTCCTCTCCCTCCTCTCTTCTCCTCTCCCCTCTTTCCTCTCCTCCCCTCCCCTCCCCTCTTCTCTCCACCCTTCTCCTCTCCTCTCCGCTCCTCTCCTCCACTACCCTCCCCTCTCCAATCGTATCTTTCCCTCCCCTCCACTCCTTTCCCCTTTGCTTCTCTCCTCTCCCTTTCTCCCCATCATGCTGAGGGCAAATGCCAGGATATCTTCTTTCATACTAGGCAGACAACCTACCATATCTCAGTCACCATACTCCATTTCAGGCTACACAGTAGCATAGTACTTGAGATACAATGGACAGAAAGCATCCCAACAGTGCAAATAATAGCAACATGTAGCCTAGTTGGGGAGTAAGGCAATGTAACCACTTACCATTTTTGCTTTGAGTTTAATTGGAAAGTTCAATAATTTAACTTTCCACATCTCAAGTTTTTATTAAATTTGTTCTTTACCAAGCTTATGTATTTATGTAGTATATTTTATTGCACAATTATGTAACTTTTAATATTGGCTATCCATGGTAAAACAGCCTATCATTTTATGAAAATTAAACAAATAGTTTTGATGACAAAAATCTAACAAATCATTGATGAGGAGAAAGAGAAATAAAAAATAGCCCTGCTTGTGACTGAGAAACTATATTCATCAAACCTTCTGAGTAAGACTTAAGTTACTAAGGAACAATAAACAAGTGGACTGTATCAAGTTAAAACGCTTTGGTACAGCAAAGGAAACAGTTAATGGAAGGAAGAGAATGGGAGAGAATCCTTGCCAGCTGTACAGCTGATAAATGATTAATATCTAGAACAAATAAAGAACTCAACAAAACCAAGCAGAAGTCAAACAAGTCAATAAATAAATGGGCCAATGCAGTGAGCAGACAGCTCTCAGAGGATGAAACACAAACTGCCAACAAACATGGGAAAATGCTTGACTAGCTGTCAGAAAACTGCAAATCAAACCTACATTACCATTCCCTCTCCTCCCAGCAGGAATGGCAGTCTTTTAGGAAACAAATAACAAATAACAACTAGAGATATCAGTGAGGATGTAGGGCCAGTGTAACTCGTCCAGGCACTCGGGCAGTCAGTGTGGTGGATTGTCATAACATGACCCAGTTTTACTACTCCAGAGTATTTACCCAAAGGGCAACGAGTTGGCACATCCCAGACGTGCTGCACATCAGTGCCTATTACAGTTCTCAATACCAAGTTACGGGACCAACCGAGGTGTCTAGCAACAAATGAACAGATAAAGAAAACATGACATAGCTTCAGAATGGTTATTTTTCAGCCAGAATCAACAAACAAACAAACAAACAAACAAAAACAGTATGTCATATGTAGGAACACAGATTGAGCTGTAGAAAATCATATTAACCAAGTTAAGCCATTCTCAGAAAGTAAATATCATATGCTTTCTCTCACTTGTAGTCCTTCCTTAGATCTTATCTAAATGCAAAAATCATGTATGTATAGAAGATATTGAAGTGGGAACTTCTGGTTTCTTTGGAAAGTCAGTTATGTTGAAGGATGTTTTACTGAAGCAGACACAGGTGCAAGGATGTTTTACTAAAGCAAGCACATGAAAGGATTTGTGATGAAGGATTCTTTGCTAATGACACGCATATATTGATTCACCTTACATTTCATATCTGAGCTCTGTTTGTTGTAATTCCATAGAGAGAAACATACCAAAAAACTTCTCATGAGGTTCCTGTGGCATCTTGCTGCTTCTTCAGACTTGGGCCGATTGGCAGAGTGATGCCAGCTGATTTAGACTCACCTGGAGTTTTGCTAAGACTCATGTGCTGAGGCAAGAGCCATGGAGGACATATGAGGACCCATTTGGAGGGAGTGTAAATAGGACTCAATGGACAGTGACGGGTGTTTGCATAGCTAGCTTTGCAACACTTCTTAGTCTTGCATCTTCGCTGAGAGAGGTACAGCCGAGACCTTTTAGAGTCATTGCTGGTTTTGGTTGTTCCTGTTGATTCATGCTCATTTGGTTGAGGCCTGACTGTTTCTGCTAGGTCATGCCACCACTGCAGATTCATGTTTGCTATCCTGACACACTACCGAACTGGACTGCTGGTGTATTCGTGAAGTGTTTGTGAGTAGATCGAGCTGCCACTGTTAACCTGTGAACTGAACTGCTGTTTTCATGACAGATTGGATTTGCTCCAAAGAACAATTCTAAACAGGTCCACTTCCCCTGTGTCCTAATAACCTCTCTTTTCCACTACTACTCCTGATCGGTGATGAGTTCCAGGACAGCCAAGGCTACACAGAGAAACCCTGTCTTGAAACACACACACACACACACACACACATACAAGCCTGGTATGGTAGTGAATGGCTGTAACTCCAGCACCGCAGAGTGGAGGCAGCCAGATCCCTGGAGCTTGATACTAGGTGGTCTAGTCAGATCAGTATAAGCTCTGGGTTCAATGAGAGACTCTGTCTCAAAGGCTAAGCTGAAGAGTTATAGCGGAAGACATCTGGTATTGACCTTTGGCCTCCACAAGTACATATGTGCACAAGCCCCACACATATACTTGCACACACAAACACGTATACACATACAAAACATTTTAAAAAGAAATATGATGGTGCCAGGTTACATGCCCCAAACACATCTGCAATCGGTGTTGGAATGCTTTGAACACCTAAGAGATACTAAGTATTCTCGCTCCTTCTTCCCACAGAGCCTTGGGAAAAACCTGCTTGTTAGTCAAGTCATCTAACCTTGGTCCCATTTTATAGATGAGTCAGTAGGTTCAGCGTGATTGTTACATGCAAATGCGTCACATGAGTAATAGACAGATTAGAACCTGCCTTGCCCCACCTCCTCTTTCTGCCCAGAGAAAACTTAAATTCAGTGGGGGGGGGG
>NW_022196913.1:44692008-44700630 GCF_008632895.1 Mastomys coucha | reverse complement strand
GGGGGGGGGAAGTGGACTCCTATTTTAATATAAATTTTTGTTTGTTTGTTTCTGGGTTCATGGCTTTAAATACACAGGCAGTGGAATATAATTATGTGAGCAACAGTAACTCGATGAATTAAAATGTAGAAATCAGGTGTTTTGGAATGTCCTATTTTGCTGTGTGTACCTAAGGAAAGGGACCATATGCACAAGAGGGAAACCAAAGCACAATGACCTGAAATATTCAGCCAAGGGTGCATAAACCATGTGCGTGGTAGAACATTTTAAAAATTCCCCAGAGCAGGTGACAACCGACTTGTGCGATGGTTTAACACTAACGAAGCAATTTCTTTCTCAATAGTCTCCTTCCGAGGCAGAGTCCCCGTGGCTTTGGGATCTTACCCCAGTCCGCAGCCATCAATATCAGTCCTCTGCCAAATGTTATTAAATATCTCTGTGATACCTATTTACAACTAAGAAAATAATTTCACTGCCAAGGGATTGTAAATGTGTGAGAGGCGCCCCTGACAGCTTACTTCACTCACTGTCTGCGGTCCAGGGCCCGGTGCTTAGGCTGCCAGACTAAGATGAAGGACATAATTAAGGAAACATATGAAGGCTAGCACAGGCCTGGAGATTAATTAGCTGTGCGTCAATAATCTCATCAATATCCGATTAACAAATGACACATGGCCCAATGAAACATATTGATTCATGCGCACTCCTCACTGTTAATAAATTGAAGCTGCTTTGCTAAATGAGAAAGCTGACAAAATGCTAGGCCGCTAATACTGCCCCACTCTTGTGATAAAAAACAGAAAATTAGCCTGAAGTATAAGGTGTTTAATTTAGGAGGGCTGCCACTCCACTCCTGAAGCTTGTTAATAACGAACGTGAAGAGGGCAAGGGATTTTGTGGAGAAGTCACTCAAAAGGACCAGGCGAAATTTCCCTAGGGCTGACAGTGGGAAAGAGACATCACATGGAGATGGTCTGAGCCATACCTGCTTGATTGTGGATGTGTGTGCAGAAAGCTTTGTTTTGATTTTAGGGGCAGGATTCTAGTAATAAGGAAATCATTTTATATGGGAAGAACTAGTTTGTATCTCTCTCTTTTTTTTTAATTTTTGTAATGGTGGGTCACTGGTTTTTGAGAAGACTTATACCTTCTTATATGTATGAGTGGGGAGCATGCACTTGCATTGTTGGGCCAATCATTAACATTATCCACCACTTGGCATCCACATTTTGGTCCTGATCTAAAATTCAAGCAAACATGGACACTTGCGTCTCTGTGAGTCCATCTTCTGAGGCAGGCTGTCTCTCCATCAGCCTTGCTTTAGGAAAGGTTATAATTCAGTTTTCTCTTTAGCCCATGAGAGAGAGAGGTGGTAATAGGGTTAGGCAGGAGGGAGTAAGGTGATAATAGTGGAGGCCAAGGCTTGATATCTGTTCGGGCCCCAACTGAGACTGTGGTTGGGAAACGTGAAAAACCCCGCTGACCGAAGAGAAGGCTCTGCTAATGATGGCCTGGCCCACCCCACAGCTCTGAAGTTAAAATCCGGCTCTGAACCATCTGGAACTTTCCCTGGGAGTTCAGGTGTTGAGTATCTCCTCTGAGGCAAACATCTGCTTGTGGAAAATACTTTCGCATGGTGTACACAGTCCAGGGAAAGGCAGAAAGGCATCGGGAATGCGGTGACACAGAGGTGATTCTTGGGGGTCCCATGTCATTATGGTAGCACATGGCTGAAACGATGAGGAGCTTGGGAAACCAACTTCACTAAGTGGATAGGAGAAAGAGCCAAACAAGAGGTTACCTAGATGTTCCTACGTGGTTCACCCCGAGCCTGTTTGGTTTGCCATGCCTGACTGGGGGCTGTAGGAGGTTCATACCCAAGCACGCTGATTAGAAACCCTTGGTATTTCAGAAACGGAGATCTTTAATGAAAAATCAGAATAGTTACCTCTCAACATGGGTCACCAGGAAGAAGACTTGAGCTAAAACTAGTTGCTTTGGTCCGAAGTAGTCACATGAGACGGAACATTCTGTGTGCCCATTTCTTTCCCTAGAAAGGAGACACCTGATTAAGTGTTCTCTGAGTTGCCCATAATGCCAAGAATTATTAAGCTTTCTAATGATATCTAGGCACAGTTGTGTACATGATACGGTAGAAAGGTCTTCAGTATTACAGTTACCAAGATTAAAATTAAGATAAGCTCTCCTGTATAAGCTGGAGAATTCTCGGGGCCTCCAGAACTTCTGGATTTTTTTGGAGGTGACTGGTCTGTCTCTTCCATGCACTCTCTTTTCCAATGTATCTCCTAGGAGCAAATGCGGATTCCGAGGGCGTCTTGAACTCGCTAAATAGTTTTGAGAAAAGTTGGGCCATCAAGTTGCATTACCTCTAAATAGCTATCAGGAGGGAATACAAATCAATAATTTTCATCAATCCCGAGAGGTCTGTTGAAGCCTATTTCCTCAAAGTCACTGTGCTCAGTAACAAAATTTCTTTGGTAGGTTTCTGGAGTGGAAACGATCTGATATATATATATATATATATATATATATATTATCTGAGGTTCAGAGGAGAGAGATGTACATGCTGGGACACATCATTAAGAAATGAATATCTTTCAGCTCACACACGGGGCCTCGCTACTCCCGAGGTTTCTGTTGGAGGGATAGGGTGGGAGAGCGTGGTTTTGGGCCTATTGTGCACTTGTTTGTGACAGTCTTTCTTGGAGACATACCAGCGATATTAGCTTGTGTTATTGAGTCTTCTCTGCATGCGTTCACAGCAATTGCTTGTGTTAAAAACATACACAGCTTCGGATGAGAAAGCCAGCAGTCAGAGAGGCTAAGTAACTTAGCCCCTATCACAGACAAGAACTGTTTGAGACGTGCTCATCCCAGACTGTCTGAGGCCAAAACCTGGGATTTTCAGCTCAGGCAGGGGTGTTCAATCATTTGACATGGCAATATGACATTGCCATCTGTAAACGTGTTGGGCTGTACTCCCGGCTCTCCTGGGACACGCAGCCTGTGGGCTACAGGTTAGACTTAGCTACTTGGTATATTCTTTAAGAATTCATACTTGCTAGATCCTGGTAGGGACTTGATGACAGTCACTAGCATTTGGAGGTGGTTCAATGTAACACCGGTTCTAAACTCTGCAATTGGACCACTGTCTCTCAAACTCAAGCTTTTTATTTATTTATTTATTTATTTATTTATTTATTTATTTTTATTTTTTTAACAGATCCTTCTCTTTGATCTCTAATGGGGTAAATTACTGTATAAAAGAATAACCTCACCACGACAATAGCTTTTCTATCACCAAGTTAAAAAATATTGGGACCTTTGATCTATTCCTGGCTGACTAGAAGCCATAGGATGAATGGAATAAGCCAGGGATACGTTGTGATGTATGAGGAGACCAGGTGACCTGAATCCCTCGTAGTATCTGACAGGTGAGCAGGGCTGCATGCTTAGCCTACAACAACTTTAATAGCAGGATGGGAATTATTTAAGGGGTTTTACAGGCAGCTGCTTTGTTGGCCAGCTCCACTGTAACTTGTGCTGGTGAGTCAGATTTCATGCCCAATTAGGATACAAGGGGAAGCCTCCCTTGTGGAAAGGACACAGCTGTTCTGCAATTGCAGCCTGAAGACACTCAGAAGGCTTGCAGAAATCTGGTGTCCTTGCCCCTAATACAGGCACAGAGAGTGAAGCAAGGAAACCCTCCACACCTTGGACTGGAGTCACGGTGTTTAACACACACATTAAAGTATGTACCCTATAGAAATATAAATATATAATGACATGTATTAGTTTATATAGTATGTGTCCATGTGGATATGTGTATATATATTGTGTGCATATTTCTTTTTCTGTTTATATGACCATGATTGTCTTTAGTTTTACACACACAAAACTTACACACACACACACATATATACATATATATGTGACATATACATATATATTATATACATATATTATATATTATAGACTATATATTATATAACACACACATATATTATATTATGTACATATATATAATATATGCATATATGTATATACATATATATACATATATTACACATATATGTATATATGTGTATATAGACATTTTATACATTTTATACATTTATATCTTGGTAGAAAAAAGGAATCAATCATGCTACTAAATCTACCATGATGATAAAAATATATGGACTTGTATTCATACCATACATATATACTTGGTATGTAATTGGCTGCTGACTATGTCTGTTTATACAGTGCACGTGTACATGTATGTATACTCATGTATACACATGCAATGACACCAAGTCCATTCCCCAAGGCTTTGGTACAGAAAGAACCACAGTAAAGGCCACTTGCCTCTTGCACATTGTGTTTGACACATTTAATTTTGAATTTTGCCCTCCCTCAGAGTCCAGCAAAAATGGGAGCATATTCATATAAATTTCTGCCCAATCCACATTGTCATCCAAGGAAGCCTTCAGAGGGTCCAAGCCAAATCTTACTGGTCCTAAAACTCACCCAGCTCAGATTTGGTCTGTTGGGAACCACTCAGGAGGTCTGCCCTTCATTCTACTTGGGATTCCAATATGTGTTTGTTTTCTCCCTCCACAGAACTGTTTTCTGCCTCCACATTTGCCTGGTCATCTCCTGCCTTCTGTGCTTTATTTTCTTTGCTCCTTATGTCCCCACTCCCTGTACACTGCAGTCAAATCCCATGCTTAGAACCCTATCATGTACTTGAACCACTTTGCTTTTTATATTCTTGTTGTTTTTCTGAGTTTAGTTTAATGCATCTCCAGGGCTCTGTGTATTTATCCTTTTCCCTCATTCAAATTATGCAAAACCAATCTTTGTCTCTCCATAAAACACATTTCCAAACAGTACCCTATGTGTTGAAGCCTGCTCAGGCCCACAGGAGGCACTTGAGGCTCCTAAGTCCCTTTGGAGTTGTTTTCTGGTGCCTCCCAAAGCCCAGTCTCCCCTCTCCTCCTCTGCAAGACCCTTTCTTGGCATTGCTTAAGAATTCCACATATTATTTTGTGCACAAGGCCCTGACCTCCTTAGTCCACTACGTGAGATTCTCATCATCTTTAAGAATCATCTGTGAGGCAACATGTCTCTGAAGTCATCATTTATGGCATTCAGAATTTGGTGTCTTACATCTGTGTTCATGTTTTGTTGTTGTTGTTTTGGTTTTTCATTTTTTTTTTTGTTTACAGACATATCACAATGTTTGCATTTCACAACAGAAAAAAATGGTTTCAAATATCACAGTTTTGTATTTTTGGTGAGTGCAACTATGTAAACATTACAGATATTTTTCTAATATATATAATATATATGAAATATATATAATATTTATGATATATATATTATTAGAAAATGCCCATGGTCTAATGTTAAGTCAAGAGAATTGAATAGAGGATTCAATGTAAAGAACGGTGCCACCATGTTGAACAGGTATGTACTCAGACCCACTGTGTGGGTGTGGTCATGTACATCCCGTGGCAGGAAGACAAGTTTTAGCCAGCTGTTGTGATGAATGATTTGCATTTTGTCCTGTAATAGGTTTTTTCCCCCATTCTTTTTAAATGAACAGCTATGGAAGTAGAGTAAGGTAGAAAAGACCAATTATTAGGTATTGATTTAGTGATTTATTTAGTGATTTACATGAAGCATTGCCTGTGCTGTCTATTTGCCAAGTGTGACTTTACTTCCTGATTGAAACAAAATGACCTGGAGGGACAGCTGAAACACTGGGTCGTGGCCAGTAACAACCTCCTGACTGCCAGTCACACGTCTGTAAAATCGTGCTTGCTGCCCATCGAACCTTGCAGTTTTAGAGTATATCATGGTAAGACAGCCTGGACCAGGCATCACAGTCTTTCATGAGTATCTTGGCTTTGCCCACCAGTACATCTTCTCTCTTCCACACCACTCTGAGATATGCACCCTGTAACCCTTAGGTAGAGTTGCATTTGCACTTCTGTGGAGTAAGCTGTGTGGTCTTGGTTCCAGTTGCTCTTCCTGAAGGAGGCCAGTGCTTCAGGACATTGATTCAGATGGTGAGTTTTATAACAGAGAGATGTCGACATTATCACAGTGTATGTGTGTGTGTGTGTGTGTTTCTGTGACTGTATGTGGTGTGTGTGTATGTTTCTGTGGCTGTATGTGGGATGTGTGTGTGTGTGTATGTGTGTGTGTATAAGAGTATGTGTGTACATCTGTATCTGGTATATAAATAAATAAAATACACCTTAAATAAAACAGGCCAATAGTGAGTGCATCTCTGGATTTCTGAGTGTAGTACTTTTTATAAACACACACACATGTATTTACATATTCAAATTTATTTGTATATATATATATGTATATATTTGTATATATATATGTATATATATATTTGTATATATATATGTATATATATATATATGTACATATATATATGTGTATATATGTATGCTGTGGAACCAGAAGAGGGGCATCTGATCCTCTGGCATTACGGGCAGTTGGGAGCTTTCATGTGGGTGCTGAGCTTTGCACCTGGGTCCTCTAGAAAAGAAGCCAGTCTCTTTACTGCTGGGCCGTCTCTCCAGCCAAATAACTGCTTTCTAAGACTGGTATGAAGTCTGAGAAAATGAGTCCACTCTATTCTTTAGTTCTTGACTCCATAGCTCCTCTGATGCACACACATTTTTTTATTGTAACACCTTGTGTGTATTTCTTTCTGCTTTGTATGCTTGGGAGTGTAGAAGCAGACTGTGGGGAAGTTGAAGGTAGAGAATACATTCTTTCCCTTACCACATTGCCTTCCCTGCATCTCCATCTACCACGCCAATGTACTTGGTATACTGTCCAACACCATAGATAATCAATAAACCAAGTAACTGAATTTAAAAATTATTCTGTGAATGGAGCTTAAATAAAACAGGCCAATAGTTAAAGTACCTTTTCTAGTCATCTGTTTTTAAAACCTGTTTATTCCCATGCCCTAAGAGCACTCTGCTCAAACCATTAGTCTGATCATTAGAAGGATCAAAAGTAAATAATTTATGAAAGTGCCATTTTCCTAAATTGTTAAATTGGAAACAAATCACTCCCCTAGTTATTGAGGCCCACCGGAAGTTTAATTCTAGGTAATTGCTCAAGAAACCTGCCTCTGTCCGTGCCACTACAAAGTCACTGGGAACACTCATTTTCAGATATACATGAGCCAGACTCAGAGGCTGCATGCATGTGAAACAGAATATCGAAATAACAATTTAGTCAGGTGCTACTGAAAGCAAGTCATGTGCCTTAGTGTTTTGCAAGTGCCAATGTGGAAACACCCCCGTCATAGGCTCACTTGGTAAAATGTCAACTTGCCTCTTTATAAAAACTCATTTCAAAGTTAGTTTTTATTGACAAATTAACACTGCATATACTTTTGATATTACTATCATCTGGACCTGGAATTTCCCCCCATGGACTATGGGTGATAGTAATAGTCCCCAATAGTACAGCAGTATTGGTAGGTGGTAGAACCTTAAAGAAACAGGACTTAATGGAAGACCTTTGGTTACTGTGGGAGTGCTCTGGGCCCAAGCTCCCCTCTTTTTTTCTCCTCTTATGATAGCTGTTGTCAGAGGGGTAAGCTGCTTTGTTTTGCAATGCACTCTTATCATTGACACATGTTCCTTTGTTACCATCCCAGAAGCAGTGACTACAATGGAGTATGGACCAGAACCTTTCAAACAGTGAGCCCAAACTATCCTTTTACCTTTATACATTTGCTGTTTCAGGTACTTTGTCATAGAAACTTTGTCAGGCTATGTAATGCAAGTATAGAGCATGCTTACAAACACGTAACTATGACATATGTGCAGCTATAGTTAAATCATACGTGATTTGTCTCACATTATCTATTTGTGATAATTACAAAATCTACTCTCTCAGCAATTTTCAAGTAGACAGGACATTATAAGCAGAGTAGTTCGTCACATTTCATAATAAATCTCTTGAATTTATTCCTCTCTGTATTTATACCCTCTGACCAAACTTCCTGCCCCACTTCTCTCTCTAGCTCGGCTATTCCCTGGCACTATGTTTCCTGTAAATCAAGGCTGAATATATGTACTTGTCAGGCACTGCCTTAAGTTTGTGCTATATGACACATTTAAAATTAGTTCCATGGCAGGGATGACTAGAAAGTGTGGGGTCTGAGACTCATTCATCCTCAAGTTATTGTGAGATTTGAATCTGGAATGAACTAAGTCAAATTATATCTAAATCCAAATCTCACTGTGGTGTCTATGGCTTGCTCTTTGTGGAAGAAATGTTGCCTTTGTCTAATAAAGCATGATGGTTTTTAAAAAGTCAAAATTAGCTGGGCGGTGATGGCACACACCTTTAATCCCAGCACTTGGGAGGCAGAGGCGGGCGGATTTCTGAGTTCAAGGCCAGCCTGGTCTACAGAGTGAGTTCCAGGACAGCCAAGACTACACAGACAAACCCTGTCTTAAAAAAAAAAAATCAAAATTAAAAACTATCTATCTATCTATCTACATATATATGTATATATACATATATATGTATACACACACACACACACACACACACACACACACA
>NW_022196913.1:44675254-44691956 GCF_008632895.1 Mastomys coucha | reverse complement strand
ATATATATATATATATATATATATATATATATATATATATATATATATATGAAGAAAGTAGCAGTGATAAGTTCTCTAAGGTCTAAGACCTCTCCAGCCACAGGTACTTGGCTAGGCTTAGAGTACCAGGCACGAATATCCATCTATTAGGAGGGTATTACATCTAATTAGACAACTGTTAGTTACCCTCAAGATGAAAGTGTCACTATTGTACCTTTGGGAATATCTCGTCCTCATTGTGGTTCATTGGCTTTAGGGCTGGCTCAGACTATTGACTGCTTTTCTCCCTTGGTGGTTTGCGTAACACCTTCAGATACAACGAGAGCTTGTCCTCAGGAAGGAATTTCCAGGTTAGTTCCAGCTCGCTTCCTCTAAGTCCTGTATCTGAAGTGTGTGACATCTTCAGCAATATGGTCTTGCCTTCAAATTCTGGGAAACAGCCAAGAGCAATGGCAGTAGCCAATGTTGTTTTGGGAGTCTTTTGAACACTCATGACCAACTACTTGAAAGGAATATTCCCCAAAGCTTGGCACTGGAATTTTTGTTAGATCTCCATGGCTCTTAAGGTGAGGATTATCATCCTGTATGGAATAATTACATTTAAAGTAGAATAATTACATTTAAAGTATACACAAGCACCCACCCACCCCCACACACATACACACACAGTGTTACATAAGCTAATACAAATAATGTGTTTCCCTATGCCTTTCCAAAACATCTTTAGTGTTATTTGTTTCTCCTTCCTCTTTCCTCCCTCTGTGTTGTTCTTCCCAACCCTTCCCAGTTAAAGTCCCTCCGCCCCATATTCCCCCTTTCTGTTTACAGCACCTTTGTCCTACTCTCTCCCTCCCTACATTTCCTTCTCCCTGCTACCCCCACTGCTCCTATCTACTTTCCTCACTACTACAGCTTAGTTCCCCATGGAAAATAAAGTCCTAGAAAATGCTGGAGTCTCCCCTTAGCTAGATGATCAGAGTGGTTCCAGAAAGAAGGCTGGCTTGAATCCCTCAGCAGACACCTGCTCTGACACCTGCAGTATCAGATGCTAGAAGGCAGAGCCCATGGCAGAGGGTGAGGCTCTCAAGCCCCAAGGCTAACACTGCTCTGCCTGGCTGCAGTCTGGCCTCTGTGAGAAACAGCTTGCTACGGCTGGTCCCTCTGTGTACTCTAGGTCTTCAGAGATGCCATCTTCTCAGCCCTGGTTTCAAGCTTTTTGGAGTGAACGAATGTGGTGGTGGGATAAAGTGATCCTTTGGACAAGGGTTTTCAGTCTGTGTTCTGTCCCACTGAAAGGATTTCAAACACTTACCTTGTTTGTTCCACAGTGTTTTCATCTTGGGGTTTGGAGGCCAGGAGAGCAACCTCTATCAGAACCCAGACATGAGGACTGAAAGTGAACCTTCCTGGGACACATTGGGTCAGACCCTATCAGACTCTTCACAGATGAGTTACTGACCTCAACTCCTAGCCAATCAGGTCCCTTGCAATATCAAGATTTTGAGTTGGTGAAGTGCTTTTTTTGCCTTGCAAGCATGAGGACCTGATTCTGTTCACCAGGAGCCATGTGTACTGATGGATCTTCGTTGTCAACTGGACAGAGCATGCAGTCATCTGAGAGCAGAAACCTCAAAAAGAAATCGTCTAGATCAGGTAGTCTGTTGTTTCATCTATGAGGGACTGGTTATTAATTGATGTAGAAGTCCGCATCTCACTGTGGATAGCACCGTTCCTTCAGCTGGTGGTCCTGGGCTATATGAAAACAGTTACATAACTAAGTGTGAGCTGGAGAGTGAGCCAGTGAGTAGCAGTTCTTCCACAGTTTCTGCTTCAAGTTCCTAGTTGAGTTCTTACCTCAGCTCCTTTCAGTGGTGAACTGTGATGGATGCACGAGCCAAATCAACATTTTCCTCCCCTAGTTGCTTTTGGTTACCAGGTTTTATCACAGCAAAAGGATGAAACGAGGAAGTCCAAGAAGAAAGCCAGGCATGATGGCTTATACTTGCAATTCCAGCTCTGCGGAGGTGGTAACAGATGGGATTCCTGGGCTGGCTGGCCAGCCAGCATAGCCCATTTTCGCCAGCTCCAGGCCAAACAGGAATCTGCCTCAAAAAAAAAAAAAGGTGTGATTAGTGTTCAAAGTGCAATACCTGAGACTGTGCTCTGGCCTTTAACATGTGTGTAGCCCCTATGCAGATATGCATCCCCAAACTGTGTGCACCCCTCTAAATATGTGTACCCATAACCTTACACACACACACACACACACACACACACACACACACACACACCAGCTTACAACTAGACCTAGTGATGGGCACCTTGTCCTCTCAAGTGGTCTATGAGAATTCAGGGACACGTGAGAACAGCATGAAGAGTGAGCATGGCTTGGGATTTGGCTCAGGATGAGAAATGCCCAACTCTCAGTCTTTCCTTGTCAGCACAAGGGACATAGCTTGTTTGTCCCCATTTGTCCTCGTGCTCCACGTGGACAGTGGAGTTAACACTCTTCAGATCTCTTTTTTTCTCTTTCCCTGTACCTCTGCCTCTCTGAGGCTTTGAGTCTGTGGCCTGGGGTTTCTCTACTTCTTCAAACATTTTTCTTATAGAGGGGGTGAGGGCTGGAGAGATGGCTCAGCGGTTAAGAGCACTGACCGCTCTTCTGAAGGTCCTGAGTTCAAATTCCAGCAAACACACGGTGGCTCACAACCATCTGTAATGAGATCTGATGCCCTCTTCTGGTGCGTCTGAAGACAGCTACAGTGTACTTACATATAATAAATAAATAATTTTTTTTTTAAAGGTGAGCTTTTTCTTTAATCTTTTGGTAAGGCTGCTCCAGTTTCCTATATTGGACTCTGTGTCTCCTAGATTTGTTCCTGGAGTGAATTTAACAAATATTGGGCAGTACTAGGCCAGTCATTATTTTAAGTACTTACAAGCTTGTGCATTTAGCGCAAGCCACACAATCTTCACAGTATCCCCATGAAGTCAGCACTGTTGTCCTTTTTGTGTAGATGGGGAAATGGAGGCAAAGGAATTTAAGTGACCTGCCTAATGTCACTGAGATACTGAATGAAAGAGTCAGGACTCAAACCCCACAGTACTCACCTGCAACCACATGGCCCTCACCTATAATAACTGCAGGTGTGGCCCTTGGATTACTGATAAGGAAACATTTAATTGGGATGACATACAAATCCCTCTGGTTTATATTAGGAAGTGTGTAGTAGGATGGCTTGGAAAAGCAGCTCTGGAAGAAAGGAAGTGGCAGAGTATTCGAGTTGCATAAACATTTGAATAGCCAACAATGATTCTTGACCTTAGCTAAAGGAGGACAGATCTCTGCAGGTCTATGCTTGAGTGATACCATTGCATATGACTAGCTTGCTGGAACTTGCAACAGTATAAATTTTCTCTTTGGTATAGCTGTGTAGAATGTAGAGTTGTGAGTATTTATATGACTTGATTCATGTAGCCCTGGAAAGCTCATCTGTATTTATTTCCTTCTCTTATGAAACAAATTTTTGAACAATTTAAACACCCGTTTAACAGTTGCTTGGGGCAGATAAGGATGGACTTGGGAGGAGGAGGTAGAGGTATTTGGACCTTTGGACTCAAGCTAGTGTGGCATAATGTAGTCAGAATTACTTGGAGTCAGGATTTTTCCTGCTTCCTGGCTACTGTGAAGTGAGAAACCATCTCCTTGACATTGTTTGCCACCATGACCTTCTGCCCAAGGATATGCAGAGAAGCCACTGTAGACAATCCCTGAAATCATGTCCCCAAAGAAAAGGTTTCCTCCAATAAACTGTGTTAGGTATTTTTGTCTGACTCATAAAAGTAAGAAAGTAACAAGATTGAATCATAAAACTCCTAACACTTTTCTTTTTAGCTTTATTGATTTTTATGTGTATAAGTGTTTGCCTGTATGTATGTATGTGCACCACATGAGTGCAGTGCTCTTCAATGCCAGGAGAGGGTGAAAGATCATCTGTAACTGGAGTTACAGAGGGTTTTATGCCACTATGTGTGTTCTGGTACCTGAACTCCTCCTCTTCAAGAGGAAGGAGTGCTCTGAAAATCTGAGACATTTCTCCAGACCCTGATAACTCTTGATGAAAAAAAAAGCCATGCACATGGAACTTCACCTAAAGTAGCAACTGACTATATGAATTGTTCTGAGAGTTTGCTGTCATTAGCTCAGGCTCATTCTATACTTCTGTTACTCCTCCAGTAAATAAAAAAATCTCAAAATACCTTTTCAGTGAAAAAAAATTATACACCAAGAAAATATTTTTCTTTTCAAAATGTAAGCTTGAATTTTGAGTTTAGGGTAGGATGCTTCTGGAATGTCTAGTGTTTATAAGCACATCTTAAAGAACCTGCACCTTGTGACAAAGGCCATAATTTACCTATTTTAAGACCTGACATTAGGGAATGATATGGCTGCCATTTTCCCAACAAAAGATGAGAGGAAGGCTTTGTTTACATTTTCTCCCTCTGTGGCCTCTGCAAAAAGAAGTGGAATGCGATAGGAGGTTTATGGGGGTGGGGGAGGGTGGGTTGGAGGGCAGCCATTGCTGTTACTGCTTCAAAGGCATTTGAGAGCAGGTAGATGAAGACTTCCATGGCCTGAGAAGCAAGCACAAAGAACTGTGGCTGTTAAAAGGCTATTGGATATTTTGTCACAGATAAGATAAGATGAAGAGGATGTCTTCTTTTGGTGGCTTACATGTTGAAAGAACCATACAGGTGGACTTTGCCATACACGGATGTTAAAGGGTTACAAGGCCTTCTACACCAGAACGAGCTTAACCTTTCAAACTATGCTGTTCATTATTGCTTTCAATGTTTTCATTAAAGTAAACTCATCCATGACCAATTTCCCTACTATAGCTTCCTTTAAAAATTAAAATTAATTGTGTTTATGTTTATGGTTGTACATGTGGCATGCTATTTTAGTGGCAGTCAAAGCACAGCTTTTAAGAGTGGTTCTTCCCTGGGCTGGCAAGATGGCTCAGCCGGTAGGAGCACTGACTGCTCTTCCAAAGGTCCCGAGTTCAAATCCCAGCAACCACATGGTGGCTCACAACCACCTGTAATCAGATCTGACGTCCTCTTCTGGTGCATCTGAAAACAGATACAGTGTATTACACCAGAGCGAGCAGGCCAGAGCTCATGTCCATCTGTACAGCTATAGTGTACTCATACACATAAAAATAAATAAATAAATAAATAAATAAATAAATAAATAAATCTTTAAAAAAAAGAGTGGTTCTTCCCTTCCACCTTGTGGGTCCTTTGGATTGAACTCAGATAGTCAGCCTTGGCAGCAAGCACCATTCCCCTCTGAGCTATCTTGATAGCCTCTTTTTATATCTCCCTTCTTTTCTCTTTTCTTCTCTTCTCCTCCCCCTCTTTCTTTTTCTTTTGTTTTGTATTTCTTTCTCTGTGCAGCTTTGGTTGTCCTGGAACTTTCTCTATAGACCAAGCTGGTCTCGAACTCAGAAATCCATCTGCCTTTGCCTCCTGAGTGATGGGATTAAATATGTGTGACTCCACTGTCTGGCTATATACCCTTCTTAAAAATGGCTTTCCATTCATGTTGGCTTGCTCTCAGAGTATTTTTTTAAGGTTTATTTATTTAATGTATGAATATCTGCAAGTACACCTGTGTGCCATAGGAGGGCCCCAGATCTCATAATAAATGGTTATAAGCCACCATGTGGTTGCTGGGAATTGAACTTAGGACCTCTGGAAGAACAGCCAGTGAGTGCTCTTAACCATCTCTTCAGCCCTCTCAGAGTATTTTTATTTTCAGATGTTATGTGAAATTCTTTCCTAAATATTATGTAAATATAATGAGAATGTAAATAAAAACAGTCAGTCAGAATGGTTTGTTGTGTATTTAGAAAGACTTCTTTTGCCAGGGCTGGGGATAAAACCTAGGGCCTTCAAGTGCAGCGTAGGTGCTCCACCATGGGCTCCATCCTAAGCCGTATGGTCATCTTAGACCTTATTTTGACTTGAGAAAGCAGTGCTTCTCAACATTCCTAAGGCTGCAACCCTTTAATACAATTCCTCATGTTGTGGTGACCTCCAACCATAAAATTATTTCATTGCTATCCTGTATAATAGTTTTGTTACTATTATGAATTATAATGTAAATATCTGATTTCTAATGGTCTAAGGCCACCCCTGAGAGGTTTGTTTAACTTCAAAGGGGGTCGTAACCTACAGGTTGAGAACTACTATGCTAAAAGGACCCCATCTCTCTTGAGTACCTGAAAGTAGGCATTGCATATTGTCACTACTCTTTTATCAGAAGCATTGGGTGTAAAAGCTCACAATCAAGGTAAAAGTACATCCCTTAAATTTTTTCCTTTAATATTAATGAATTAAGAATGAGAAATTTATTTTTGTTAATGATTTGATACTACATAAATCCACATTTGTGTTTAATTACTAAGGTAAAACTTCAAATTTGTTTGGTTTCAAATGTACCATAATTAGATCACCAAATTGATATCAATGATATTTTAACTTAGATGTTATTAGTCTTCATAGCTTAATCTGTCTCTTAGTCCATCACATGTATGAATTCATTCGAACGTCCCCCACCCTGATAATGCAATGAACTATTACAATCCTCAATTTCCTGCAGGTGACATTAAGGTTCATACAGTTAAGTCAAGACTAGATGGTGGGAAGTCAGGACCTGAATTGATACAGTTTAGAACCAGAGTTTATGTTTTGTTTGCTTGAAAAACAAGTGATTTGTTTTTATGGAAGCATAGAAAATGAGGGCCTTCTGGCTGACTTGAATAGGTTTCCTGTTTCAAGGCAGGCAACTCAGTAAGTATTGAATTCCAAAAAGGTCCAGAGATGTGTTTTTCAATCAGTATTGGTTATGTTAGAGACTCCTGACATTTATTTATTTATTTATGTGCTGGGGATTAAGTACAGTATTAGCCATAATAATATGTAGAAGATGCTTCCTTCCCTCCACTCCTCCACACCATGCTCTATGCGTAAGTAACATCAGGTCCTGAAAATGAGCTTTCTAGAGACTCAGTGTGACTATTTCCTGACGAGTAAACAGACTCCAAGAGGCTGAGCATCTCCGAAGGAAGTATTTGTCATAGAAGGCTTCTTACAGGATCTGTTCCAATTGGCCCATCTTAAGCATTTGCAGAGCTTAGTGAGGTATTGAGAAGGGTGGTTGTCACTAAGAGCATGTTTAGAAATCTATAATGGCACTAAATATCTGGTGAACAAGTCCTGTTGAACTGTAATTATTGTTGTGACCCAGTGATCTCAGTTGTAATCCTATGTGGAGAACTAAGGCAGATTACATATCTTTCAGATTTAGCAGTCAGGATAGTCCATTGCCTTTAGAGTTGGTAGAATTCAGGCTTGGTTTTTTTCTTCCTAGATGGATATGAGGTGGAGGTGGAGCTCACATTTCCAAGGAAGGCCCAATTGGTACTGATATTGCTGGTCCAGGGATCCCAGTTTGAGAAGCACCATATTTGGCAAAGTATACTGTGGTAGGCATGAATAAGGATTAGTTGAAGTCATTTCCTTATCTTTCTCTCTTCTTTTGCTCTTTTAATTTCTTTTTAAATTATATTTGCAGATAGTATTTGAATCATTTTAGGATTATTTTCAATTTCATTGGTTTGACCTTTGCTGAATTTACTTTTAAGAATATATATGCCCCTCTTAAACACTTAAACACCCATTCTTTGAGCTATAGGGCACAAATGACTCTCATCACTGCTTTACTCAGGGTAAGACACAAGGAAAGGAACTGTTGGGGCATCTGACAATTTAGTGATTAGAGAGAGAGAGACAGAGAGAGACAGAGAGAGACAGAGACAGAGACAGAGACAGAGAGGGAAGGAGGGAGGGAGGGAGGAAGGGAAGAAGAGAGGGAAAGAGCCATCTTCAAATTAAAAGGAACACAATCGACAAGCACAACATACATATCTTCAGGCTATCACTGGTACCCTCTCTCTACCTTCCCACATCATCATCAGTGGACTGTTGCCTAAGCATAAAACCAAGTCCAATAAGATGCTTTAGAGCTGTGAGCTGCTGAAGTCCTGCTCCTAGAGAAAGCCAGCTGATATGATTTTGCCTCGAGGTCTTTGCAACAGCGCATCTGTTTTTTGGTACACTTTACCTATTAATTTTTATGTTCTATGTGTTGGAATTGAGAATAAAGTTCTCCTCCTTAATGTCTGTCTCTGCCAATTCCACATATCCATGTCATAGATACTTCCTTAAAACATATTCTTTTCTGCAAATGGCCATTTATTTCCTTAAAAATTTTCTTTGCATAACTATATACTTATTAATAGATTATACAATCTTGAAGGTATCTTTTAGCCTCATAATGGAATACAGAATTCTAAAATTTGACATCTGTAATTACGTATGTTTGACATTAAACTTTATAGAATCTTGGATACAACATAAATAAAAGACACTAGAAATATATACTTTTTTTTTCCTCTTTGGAGAATGATGTTATCCCTCCCATTTAAAGATATCTAAATTATTTCCCTTTTAAATCTTAGTGGTTTTCATTCCCAGGGAGATAGAATTAGAAATATTATTTTCAGTGAGACTTCTTGTCTGTCACTAGATTCTTAGGCCAGTGGGAACCCGAGTTACTTCAGCCTCTGTTGAATGCAACCAAAGGCCTTGGGCCATGATGAAATCAAGACCTAGTGGTCACCATAGGAACCATAGTGGGGAGAGAGAGATAGAATTTCGAAAGGGAACTGTTGCCTGGGACAGAGAAACAGGTAGGGTTTTCTGGAATTCTTTGGTCATAAATTAAACTTTGTAGTTGTTAGGAATCTCTAAGAGTAGTTTGGAACATGCCTAGGGAGAGAAGAAATAAAGCCTTGACACCTATCAGAGTTGTTTAAACTACTCAGTGGCCTTAGGGTTCGCAGAAAGAGTTATTCTGTGTTGGAGCATGCTGAAGCCACTAAGAGGAGAAAGCAAAACTCACTTTGCCTTAGAGTCCAAAGATGCTATTTCTGCAATTTGGAGAAGAAGGAATCGCTCACCCAGTCACCATGCTCACTGGTTTTGAAAGGTCAGATGGTCCAGTGTTTGAGTAGAGTACCGGAGGGTGTCATGTCTGCCTACTCTATTAATACTTCGCTTTGCTTCTATCTTCTTTCCAATAACTTTTATCTTAAAAGCATGGGTGATGAGATTGGGATGCTAAGCAATCTCACATCTCCTTGCCTTAAAAAAGCAATTTATTATTATTCTCTGTGTGTGAGAGTGGACCCCACTCTGGGGAGTCAATTCTCTCCTTCTGCTGTAGGCTCTCAGGATTTAACTCAAGACAATCAGGCTTTGGAGTGTTTCTCCAAGCTAAGCCATCCCGTCACTTTTGTTTATGCTTTTAAAATTATCTAAAAGGTTTATTTTATTTTTATTGTTTATGTCTATGTATTTGTTTGTGTGGGGTTTTATGAAAGTGAATGCATGTACCAGAGGAGCTATAAGAAAAAATCAGCATCCCTGGGCCTGGAGATACTGGGGTTTGTGAGTTCCTCATGCGATGACTGGGAACTGAACTTGAGTCATCTGCCAGAGCATCAAGAGCCCTTTTCAGTTATTAATGGCATACATTTTGGGCTTGTTTTTCTAGGTCTTGAGGACAGTAAAGATAGTTGCCACATCCACTGTCTTTATCTTCCTGAACTAAAAAAAAAAAAAAAATGTACTCCTGAACTGTTGAATGGCTTAAGGAAAGAAAAATAAGAAAAGATAAACTGTAAACACTGAATTCAGACTACTCACGCTCAGCCTGCTGGGTTCTCAACTCAGAAGTCAGTAACTACGCCCGGGGTTTTATCTTAGCATAGTACTGGAGCAGCCTAAAGGTGTGACTGTGCATAAACAAGGGCAGGGTAACAGTTTACCTAGAGGTTCTCTGACATATCTTTTCTTTTCTTCCCTCTTTCCCTCCCTTACTCAGAGTTCAAACAAAAGACAGGTAATTTACATACTTTTGATGCCCCCAAAGAATTTTGACTTCAAACAATTTCCCATGTCTTGTGCTAGAGTAAATAGTTGATTGATGTATTCATTGAAACTAAATGGGCAAAGGAATTATTAATGATTAGTGAGTTATTGTGGCGGCTTGCCTCAGGCTAGAGAGTATGCCATCACAGAGCCATGGTCCCTTCCTTCTCCCCCTGCTTCTGATAAAAACCGTGCTACACTGTTGACTATTTATAGCCTTTGGGGTGGGGGATGTGCTATTCATGCATTTTATTACTAAAAGAAATTGGAAATAGCACAATTTGCAAGGAATGGAATTTTAGCCTGGAAGAGCCTTGAGCACTGAATTCCAGGGTTAATTTTATTGGTGTTGAGTCAGATTTTGCACAAGAACCCACTTCTTGGATGCATGATAGCTGCAGATCCAATTCTACCCCTATGTTCTGGAGCTTGCCACCTTTTCATTGCTTACGACTGACTCCCCATGACAAACCCCACAACAAGAAAGTCTGGCGTCCCATAAATGCTTCCTGGAGAGATGAGACCAGTAGTGTTTCTAATTTGGGGTTCAGTTGCTTCTTTGAACATTTATGGAATTTAAAATGATTTGGTGGCTGTTGAAAATAAGGAGGGGTCAGAACCAGTAGGCTGTGTAGAAGGAAGTCTCACCAGGCTTTTCAAGAGCTGATCTGTCTGCTGAAGAACAAGATTCTAATTTGTTTTCTCAGTGATTTCTTGGCTAGAAAGGGTTGCCTCTTAGCTAACACCCTATCTAACTAGGAAAAGAACGTTTTCCCCCCTTGAACATTCCCACCCATGTGAGATATGAGGAATGATCACATTTTTGTGGGTTACTGGCATCCATCTGGCATCAGCGAGACACACTTCATACGTCCTTGGGAGTTTCAGTAATCGTACGGTGTCAAAAATCAAATTTATAAATTAACAATTCACCCAATAGACGTTAAAAACGAGAAACAGGTTCAAAAGACGTTAAAAATAAGAAACAGGTTCAAAAGAAACCAGTTCCTCCAGATATCTTCAGACCAATGAGTCTTGTATTAGGATCACACAGGAAAATCTGATGAC
Source organism: Mastomys coucha (assembly GCF_008632895.1). NCBI lineage: Eukaryota > Metazoa > Chordata > Mammalia > Rodentia > Muridae > Mastomys > Mastomys coucha. The sequence goes on along the minus strand of NW_022196913.1, from coordinate 44,680,826 downwards.
TAATTAACCATCTTCAAAAGAGCACATGGAATTACTTAGCTATCAAAACAACAAATTGATGAGTCTTGAGATTATGGTTCTGTTAGTATTAGCAGCACAAAGGGTTTGATGGTGTATTTGCCTCAGTGCGAAGGGACATTTAGGCACATTTGCACTTTGCTGCCTTGGTAAGTGACTTAGCATTCTCCTTTATAGGTACTCAAGTTTAAGTTGAAAGATGCTTCTTTAGTGTAGCAATTATCTGGCATTGCCTGATGCCAGCAGCTACCAATGTGGGCCTTTCTTTCACCAGGAACTTCAGGCAGTCTTTGACCCACGGCTTTGTAGAATGAGAGAACAAATGTGTGTGTGTGTGTGTGTGTGTGTGTGTGTGTGTGTGTGTGTTTGGTGAGGATGAGTGAGTGAACACAGACTCCTGCTGGTAACCCTGCTTCTGGTTCAGGTAACATGCCTTAGGTTGGTGGAGCCAAGCTTCTTTTCAAAGCCCGATGCTGGGTCACAGTGAGACTTCTGAACTTCTCTCCTCTTCCTGAGTGAGGAGTCTTCCTTGGCAGTGAATTCTGCAATCCCATCAGCATGTGCTTTTCTCTGGGTACCTTCCTCATCTCCGGGTACCTAGGAGCACTCTGCCTTTCTCAAATGCTCTCTGGATTTTGAAGGAATGAGACAATCCCACACTGTAAAGTACTATTTACTAAAGTAAATTATATTATTATTTAATGTGACTGTGGCTTCTCTAAAAAACCCACTCATTTTATTATTCACAGGATTTTTTTTTTTTGTTGTTGTTGTTCTTTTTTTTTTTTTTTCTTTAATCATCCTGGCTGTTTTAAGTGAGGAAGTGTAGATACATTTTCTTCCTTTTATTGAAAATAGATTCTCACATAATGCATCCGGATTATGGTTTCCCATCCCTCTACTCCTCCAAATACCTCCCTATTTCCCCTCCCATCTGAATCTACTTCTTTCCTGTTCCCTATAGGAGAAAAAGGGGGCCTTTAAGGGATGATAATAAAATACAACAAAATAAATTATAATAAGATAAAACAAAAAACTGTCACATCAGAATTGGACAAGACAAACAGACAAAAAAGAGCCAAAGATAAGGGACAAGAATCAGAGACCTACTCTTTGACAAACTCAGGGATCCCATAAAAACATTGACCTGGAGGACATAATATCTGAGCAGACAACATGAGGGAAACTTGGCTAGGCCCTGTTCTTGCTGCTTTATTCTCTGTGAGTATTGAGCTTCCACCATGTTGATTTAGAGAGGCTTGTTTTTGTAATGTCTTCTGTCCCTTCTGGTTCTTACATTCTTTTTACCTCCTCTTCTGTGGGGTTCTGTGGCCTCTGGAAAGAGGGGGTGGATTTGACGGAGACATCCCATTAAGGCACAGTATTTCAAAGTCTCTTATTCACTGTATCACATCTGGCCGTGAGTCTCTGTATTTGCTCCCATCTGCTGCAGGAGGAAAGTTCTCTGATGATGGCTGAGCAAGGTAGTGATCTATGTGTGCAGCAGAATGTCATTAGGAGACATTTCATCACTATACTTGTTGCTATTGTTGTTTTTGTTTGTTTGTTTGTTTATAGACAAGCGGTATTTTGTTTTGTGCTAGGTCCCTGGGCTATCTAGTCTCTGGTTATTGGTCACCTAAGCAGTATCAAGTTTGAGTTCCATTTTTGTGGTGTGGGCTTTAAGTCAAACCAGATATTGGTTGGTTGCCCCACAAGCGTTGTGCCATCATTGCTTACGAGCAATGGTCGTTGCTTTGCTTGCAGGCAGACTAAAGGATTGTGGCTACCTGGTGTTTATGCTTCTTTCTTGATATCATACTGAGTACCTTGCCATACCAAAGAAGCTATAAAATAGGAGTGAAAGGAGTAGACACAAATGTGTTGACAGCTACTTAGTCAAACAATCATGGTTATGTAATGCTTGAAAGAAGGTCAGGTAATCACGATTCTAATTTTCTGAGTTAAGCTCCGAATTAACTCAGTTGATGTTAGTTTAGTGTCCACGAGACACTCAAGGCACATATGCAAATCAAGCATGCATAAAATATTAGGGGACCTGCACCAACTATAACAACCGGAACGGATTGCATGAGTCTTCATGAAAAGAATCAAAAGTGGTGGAAAAAATGAAGGAAAAATGCTTTTCTCTTTTCAACATGCCATTAATTAAATTATTATACAAAGGAGAGCTTTGGGAGTCTCCCATCTTGTTTTTGTTTCTTCTTCAAACAACTGCTGCCTTTATTATCTGAAGGTGTCTGGAAATTGTTTGCTTTGGAATTTGATTTGTATCTCTGTCATAATTATAGCAGAGAAAACATACTATGATTCTGAAGACATGCATGCTAGTTGAGTAAAAACTATTTGGGGACAGAGGGCAATGGGTTGTATTTAATTAGTCCTGGCCTTATAGTTTGAAGAATAGCCCTAGGGACTTGTCTTTGAGTTTCTATTTTTTCTTGACTTTTTGTCTTTTTTTTTTTTAAATGGAGTGGATGATTGAGCCCAAGGTCTTGTTTATGCTAAACACATGCTTTACCAGGCCTCATATACTTTTTTGTCTGTAAAACAAATAACATCAGCTGACATGAACTGATTTCCCTCATCTAAGTGTGGTCAAAAGCACATAATCCCAGGCATACATGGTGGGCATTCTTTAAATACCATTGCTTTTACAGAGAGCTACAAATACTTTTCACATGTAAGGTTCTGTCACTTCTAAGAACTGCATGTATAATTTTAAATTTTCAGGTAGTCACATGTTTAACTTCAATTGCATATTACACATAACCTCATTGTGATGGTTTGTATATGCTTGGCCCAGGGAGTGGCACTATAGTAGGTGTGTCATTGTGGGCATGGGCTTAAGACCCTTATTCTAGCTGCTTGGAAGTCAGTCTTTCACAAGTAGTCTTTAGATGAAGTTGTAGAACTCTCAGCTCTGCCTGCAACTTGCCTGCCTAGATGCTGCCATGCTCCTGCCTTGATAATAATGGATTGAACCTCTGAACGTGTAAGCCAGCCCCAATTAAATGTTGTCCTTTATAAGACTTACCTTGGTCATTGGGGTCTGTTCACAGCAGTAAACCCTAAGATACTTATCTACCCAGAATATTTTATTTTATTTTATTTCACTGTCTAATCAACTTTAGTATATATTATATATTTTTCTTGTGTATGTATATATAGTTTACATGCATGTATACATGTTTTCACGTGTGTAAGCAGACCTGTGTGTATGCACATGTACATGTGGAGATCCAACATTGATCTACCTTTCAGATGTCTTTTTCTATTGGTCTACTTTATTGAGATAGAGGTTCTCTCTAAATATAGAGATCACAAATTCTAGCTGGCCTAGCTAACCATTTCCCCCCAGGCATCCTTATCTCTGCTTCCGAATGTTGGAATTGTAGGTGACTGACACACCTGCCCACTTTTTAGGTGGGTTTTAGGGATTTTAACTCCTGTCCTCCTGCTTGCACAACAACTGATTTATCCCGACTCTGATGATAATCTTTTAATGTCATGTTTTACGTTTTATCATTATGAAGCCTTTGAAATTTTGTTCATGTTCACTACTTTTAGAAGGTCTCAGTTCAGAATAACATCATTTAAATTGCTCAGTTGTTTCACATGACTGATGGCGTCCTTTCTGGGAAACACAATTCAGAAAGCAGGCCTTTGCTTGCTGTACACATTGATTCCCAATAGCCACAGGGTTTACCATGGAATTTATGAGTTTATAATAACGGTTCTTAACTTGGGATGCTTTGCTTCCCAGGGAACACTTAGCAATGTGTAGAACTGGGGAAAGGGTATGCTCCAGTCATTTAGAGTCCAAGGACACAGCTAAATGTCTTACAACACAAAGAACAAACTCCTCTCTTCAGGCAAGAACTGACTCTAGTGCTCCTCTTGAGATGCCATGTCTGATACCACCTGCTGGGCAGTGAGTCTGGGATACTGACTGCTATAGAGACATTTTATCTTCCTAGTTGAACAATCTCCGAGTCTAGGATGTTTGTGATAGTTTGAGTTGCAGTCATCTGAACTAAGAGGTATGAGGTTTTTTCTTTTTCTGCCTCAGTATTTATGATGCTTGGTGGACACTACATTCTTTACAAGGATAAACATTATCAAGGTAAAAGCTGAGCCCACATGGCATATGGATCAGACTCAGAAGCTGGAGAAACAGCTACAATACTTTGACTCATATAACGGGGAATCAAGTCACAAACTGGTAGCTTTCTGGTCAAGCCCAAGGATGCTGAGAGTGCCCACACAATGCCATAAATAGATGAATGAAATCAGAAGAAATAAACATATTTTCCATGTTAAAGATAGTGCTTCCAGTTTCTGTTGCTACATAACAAACTGTGGCACTCATGGCTTAAAGAAACATGAGTTACTATCTCATCTTGGTTGTAGGTCAGGGATCCAGGTGTGGCTTAGCTGGGTTCTCTGCTGAGAATCTTGGCAGAAAGAAATCCACCCCTTTGGTGCTGACTTCCCTTTTGAAGCTGATCTTCTTCTAAGTCACAGATTGTTTCAGAATCCTATTCCTTGTGGTTGTAGGACTATGGCCATGCTGGCAGGCCACTGGCTAGTTAACTCATAAACCTCTTTACATAGTTGATGTTTCAACAGGAAGCAAATGCAAGCAAAAGGCCTCTCTGCAGGCCTCCCTGGGTTCTCCAACCTTTGACCACACAACTCTATTAATGTTCATATGACTAGATATCTATTTGATCTGCATGAAAATGATGGATTAGGGACTTGAAATCATCTGCAAAAACTGTTGCTTTATAACTCAACCTATTTGTAAGAGTGATAGCTCACAGACTTATCCTGTGATCTTGGTGAAGCCAAGCACCTCTGCCCTGTTTCAATGTCTCCTGTTGAACAACAAAAGGAGCTCATCACAGGATAAGAAAGTTGACTCTCTGCGGCAGAGAGAGAAAGGTCCTTATTTTACCTGCCTTTTCTTTCATTTGCAAAACTATTCAGAATGAGTTCCCTTGTACTTGCTTGAGTCTCTTTCCTTGACGCTCATTCTCCTAACTCTATGGAGTCTACTTATATCTGGATCAGTTGCTTTATTGTAATAGGACACAGGATCTTGCCATATAGCTAGGGCTGTTGATGTGCTTGAGATAAAGACCAGGTTAGCTCCAAACTTATGTCTTTCCCCATCGCTGAGATTATAGACATGTTCTACCATACCTGATTTGCTTGCTTTTTGAATATCAAACATAGTTCCTCTTTTCTTTACTCTCATCTAGCCCTCTCAAGAATCCTTCCACCTTGCCTTCTTTTAAATCACTGGCCTTTTCTTTTTAAGTTGTTGTTATATACAAAGGTATAGATATATTTCTCTTTGTACATGTATGTTTATATATTCCTAAATACATAAATATAGCTTGTTCAGTCTGTGTTAACATTATAGCATATATATGTATGTGGATATGAATGACCAGTGGTATTAAGTAAGAGTTGGTTCTCTCCCCTGGGGTAGATTGTTCCCTCCCACCCTCTGCACTTTTTTTTT
>NW_022196913.1:44658616-44670190 GCF_008632895.1 Mastomys coucha | reverse complement strand
TGGTGTTAGATGTTCTTAGTGTCTCTGGCTAGAGCTTGTCCTGTCTCTGATGCCCTGCAAGTCCCCTGCGACTTGTGGGGCCTGTTCCTCCAAGCTGGGTGCTCAGGTCTTAGAAACTCACCAGAGAGAGAATGGTGGCTCTCGCCTGAGTCTCTGGCTTAATGTGCTCTCTGGAGGTAGGCCCTCCACTTGCAGGGAAGGGGCAGAGGAGGACGCTGAACCCCCTCTGTCACTCGGAAGCTGAGAGGATCGTGTCCCTGCCGCCCTGCGGCTCCCCTGGGTCTCTGGCTTAATGCGCTCTCTTCCCTCTGCACTCTTTAGACCTTAGAGTTTTGTTTGGCTTTGTTTATCTTGGTTCTTATCATAGATTCCTCCTTTTCCTTTATTTTAACCTCTTTTATTTTTTTTAGCTTCATGTTTGTTATGCTTTATTCTGAACTGTAGCATCCTTTGCATTGAGATATGATATTGGAATAGAAAGAGGCCAACTCCCTTTGAAAATATTGATTTCACACATCCTTCCATTTCTGCTGAAGGAGCCTGATCCTGTCAGATTCAGTGAGCTCCTCCCAAACCTACATGAAGTCTAATTGTGACAGACACATTAGATACAAGGTCATCACAAATGAGTGTGAATGAGAGCTGTGGTCCTCTATTTCTAACTTAGGAACCTCAGTCTTGTCTTGTCTTGTCTTTTCTCTTTTCTTTTCTTTTCTTTTCTTTTCTTTTCTTTTCTTTTCTTTTCTTTTCTTTTCTTTTCTGGAAAAGCAAAGATGTCCCAAGTTACCCAATAAAAGACTGAGTTGTTTTTATTATATTATTATTATTATTATTATCATTATTATTATTATTATAGTTCTCACTGCGACTCAAATAGCATTACATGCATTTCTTGTTTGAGTTAGCTTACAGTAGTGTCACTGGACCCCAGTGTTGCTGCTGTAAGTTTACCACAATTCCAACACTAGTTTAACATCAATTTGTACCACTTTCAGGTTCTCTTTTCATAAAATATAAGAGTTCAGAAATAATTCATTTCCAAGATTTCTAAATGCTTGTAGCATTTGGCATTGTTTGAAGAGTTAATGTAAAGATCAACTCAAATAGTTCATGGTGTAAAAGCATATAAGTTTCTTTAAAATAAGATTAATTAGTTCCCACCCAAAATTATAAATATAGTCAGAAGTCACAGGATAACAGAATATAACAGTGCTGGGGGGATTTTGCTCAGAATGGGTTGTGTAATCAATGTTCCATGACAACGTGCACATATGTGTGTGGTCTTACATCCTGTCCTGAATGGCAAGATGCAGTAGCTAGGCCGGTTCCCAAACACAACTATGCAATGGGTTAGGTGTCCATACAACATATAACTTCATGCAAATTGCTTCACATTTATGAGCATAATGGCATTACTTTGTAATAACAGGGTTTGGGAGGTGGATTGTAGCTTCTCTCTTGATTTCTAAGAGACAGATTATAATTTTCTTTTCATTAAACCTGTTCCTTCTTACTTTGTTGAGTTATAACTGACCTAAGAAAAGAATACATGTATTTTAAGTTTTCAAACGTGCACTCTTTTTTGGTATGCTTGTGTTAGAAACTGAACATGGGCCTTGCTCATGTCAGGGAAGTGCTCTACCACAAAATTGCAACTACAGCTACTAATAGGCATTATCAAGTCAAGAGAACAAATATTCCTATCAGGTGCTAATTTCTTCATGTCTCTTGGAAATACACATCAACTTAGTCACCACTCAGTATATAACTTCCCACTCCATACATGTTGACTCTTACTTATATACCTTCTAGAGTTTTTCCTTAAGCAGCTTCACTCAGTTTTCGTTAGTCTTTGACTGGCCTCTTTGACTGATTCATCCACATTGTTGCACACATTTATAATTATGTGGTTCTGTTTCCTCTCATTTGTTTATGATTAGAGACAGCAGCACTATGAATCCTCTCATCTTGAATGAAGTCACACCATTGATCTGTTCTCTCATGCATCAGGGGCTGGTACCAGCATGAATGATTGTATCCACAAGAGTTGTTAAGATTTGAATGTAAAATGTCACCCATAGACTGTCATGTGTGGATGTGTTCTTCTTGGCTATGATGCTGGCTTGGGAGGTTATAGACCTTCTGGGAGATGGGGATTGGCTAGAGAAAAGAAAACACAAATGATCTCTGAGGGTTAGGTCTTGAGGTTTTCAGGCTACTCAGTCTTCCTGTCCTGCCTTGTCCGTGCTTCCTGTTGCCCAGAGATGTGAGGAGGTGAGGTAGCCACATACTCTCATCACCATGGACCTCTCTCCCATTATGCTTTCCCTACAGTGATGGATGGTATATCTTCCAACTGTGAGATGAAACAAATCCTTTCTTGCTTCAGTTGATGTTGTGAGGTATTCTAAAGCAACACAGAAAGTAAACATTATAGTTGCATTTCAAGCAACGGTTGAGTTGCGATCCAAAATGTCCATCCCATCTTATGTCCTCATAGACATCGTATTGGAGTTTTTATTCCTCTACCACCTTGCCAGCTCTGGTTTTTAGCTAATCCCAATTCAGGCACATTGTCATCCTGTGGTCTCACTTGTGTTTCTTTGGCAGGCAGTAAAACTACACATCTTTTCATGTACTTACCAGTTGTATTAGCTGGTTTTTGTTGCTTTGATAAAACACCATGACCAAAACCAACTTATGGAAGAGTTTATTTTGGCTTACATTGTAGTCACTGAGCAATCTCTATACTTGTAAAGTATTTTTTATTAGTATAAGAAATCTGGAACGGTTGGCTTTTCTTTAGATACTTGAATTAATTTCGCTCTTGAAATGTAACCACATACCATAGCAGTTGATGCAGCCTGGGAAGGCCAGCTAAGAATGGAGAGTTTGGACTTGAGGTTGATGTTTCTCTCATGGTACCATCATTACCTCTGAGCTCATCTGAGACACCCTCCCAGCTCCTCCTCGGCTAATTCAAAGAACACGTTAAATCGAAATAGAATAGTTTAACTAGCAACCCTCACCTAATATTTTTTTTTTTTAATAATCTGCCATTTATCATCACTTTGGGCAACAGTAACTGGAGAATGTCACTAGACAACTATGGTGAGCTGCCATAAGGCCACAGGTTCATGTAAATATGATGTGTATCATCAAGAGACGCTAAATAGACCAATACCTGAGGATGTAAAGAGAACCATTTCCTCAGCGTTGCACTCAGGGTGATGAGTTAGTGGGCATCAGAGCCGTAGTTTACTGAGATTAGAGGCTGGAGGCTTGGAGATCTGAGAGATTCTAGAAGGATATTTTGACGTGAGTAAGTATTGTTTGGGATCTCCAGTTTTCCATCACAGACACGAAGCTCATGAGTAAGGAAACAGTTCTCTCAGAGAGTCCCAGGGGGCAGTGTTCAGGCACCCTCAGGTTTCTTTTGACTTATGTTTTCCTTTCAGGTTGATGGTGGGTTGTTTTTTTGTTCTTTTTCTTCATTTCAATAAATCACCTCTGTCGAACACAATGCAACATTAAGAAGTAAAAAAATACTTAAAAATGTTTTAAAATGAAATTAAAGTATAATTATATCATTTCTCCTCTTCCTTTTTCTCCATGCATCCTCCCCTGTTTTCTTTCAAATTCATGGCATTTTTTATTTGTTGTTTTATACATATTTGTTGTTGTATATATACATGTATATACACACACATATATATACATATATATTCCTAACTATATAAATATAGCTTGCTCAGTCAGTATAATATTACTCATATGGATATGATTTCAGGGTTGATCTGCTTTTATAAAAATTGTAGTCTACTTTAATCACATCTCAAGATAATATTGCATGTTTCTTACCATGAGACAAATACTTGTTTAAATCCCAAACCCTGCCTGATTTATAGTTCCACTTTAAGCTGGTTCTTAATAGCTTGTAATGCCACTGTAGCATGACAGATTTTTAATCTAGGAGGTCAGCTGTGTCTAAGTGTGTGTTTTGTGTGTGTGACAATGTAAATACTGTATGCATGTGAATGGAGAGTATTTGTGGGTGAGCACATACCAATAAGCATGTAAAAATGCAATCTTGTATGATTGTGTTCATGGTTGTGTGTATGTAAAATCAAGGCAGCATCTGAGAGGCAGTACTGAGCTTGGAAACAGAAGGTCTAATTTCCTAACTGTGTGTGATGGTTTGAACAGGTATGGCCCCCATAGATTCATGTGTGTAAATGCTTGACCATAGGGATTATGAGGAGGTACGGGCTTATTGGAGGAAGTGTTGCTTCAGTAGAGAAAGGGTGTTGCTGTGAAGGTGGGGCATTGAGGTCTTAAATGCTTAAGCTATGCTCAGTGTGAAAAACATCCAGTCTCTTTCTGATGCCTGTGGATCAAGAGGTAGAACTCTTGACTCCTTCCTCTGGAAGCCTGTCTGCATACTGCCATGCTTCCCACCATGACAACTATGGATTAAAACTCTGAAACTGCACGCCACTTCCAATTATATGTTTTCTTAAGAATTGCCAAGGTCAAGATGCCCCTAACTAGGCAATGGAATCCTAAGATACCCTGTAAACTGGAAAATACCATTGAGCTGTTTCTTTTTTTCATCAAAAATAAAAATGTATTCACAATTTATGGACTCCCAAGTGTTCAGTGAACAGACAGGGTCAACATGCTTTTTGATGACATCATTGCATTATTGAAACTGTGAGATGTAGTGTGTCAGCAAGCTAAGTTATCCTTAAGGTATTTTCTGAGTGTTATATGGTCTATGTGAAGAGTGATGGGAAACAAGGACCGTAGCATTCAGGATGCTCCTCAACTCCTGTGTACTCTAGTCTGGGTTCACTGTTGCTGTGATGTAATACCATGACCAAAAGTAACCAGGGCACCATAGACTTTACATGGTTTACAGGTTTCCATTACTGAAGGAAAATAGGACAGAAATTCAAGTCAAGAATCTGGAGGCAAGAACTGACGCAGAGACCAAGGAGAAATATTGTCCTATTGGCTCACTTCCCCTGACACGCTCAGCTATCTTTGTATATACATGTGCCAGGTCCACTTGCTCAGAGATGGCACCACCCACATCAGGCTGGACCCTTCTACATCAATTACCAATTAATAAAATGTCCCCAAAGCATGCCCACAGGCCAGTCTGATAGCAACAGTTCTGCTGTAGAGCTTGCCACTTCCTAAGTGTGTCTAGGTTTGCGTTGTATTGACGGAAAGTAACCAGCATAGTACTGCAGCCTCTCAGTGTGGCTGTGTAAATATGATTTGAGAAGAGTCATATTTGAGCTGTGGTCCTTTGGAAGAGTTAATGAGAAATGCTAGTATGGGCAGATGCGAGCTGATCTCAGTGTGCAGATTGGCTGGACTCTGGATTAGCAAAGACCAGGCTAGAGAGAATATTGGTCTCCTTGACTCTCCCTGGCAAGTAGGATTCATATTCTCTGGAAACCTAATTGCTTATTGATTCTCTGGAGACCTGTGCTGTAACTCTCGTGATGATTTTATTCTACTTTAACCTTTTTACTTCTCTTCAGGTTGGCTGTCCATTTTTCCTTCAGTGACATCATGGTCTTGCTGGGCTTCACTGTATTGTGAAGTGGAAACAGGGCCTGCTTACTCAGCACTTCCTGGCTTCACGTCAACCTTTGGTTATTTCTAAAACCATTTTCTAGGCCTGTAACACATCCCTGCCACTTGTCTGCAGAGAGTTTGAAAGTAGTAAACTAGATCTAAACATTTTGGCGAACCACTGAGCAGTAAGCATGGCGTCAAGCCTGCAGCAGCTGCCTGTGTTTCTGCCTAACATCTGGTGTCTTAACTGGAGCCCTTTGTGTCAGAACATAATCTACTTAAAAAGTTTCTGTTTATGTCAAGAATAATAAGCCTGGTGGTTCTTTACAGCACCCAATCTCCTTAAACTGCCTTTTCAGACAATAGCCTTCTTTTCCCAGTGAAGGAATGAAAAGCAAACCCATGCACACAATGACATTAAGTAGAAATGACAGTGATATGATACATTCTTATTTCATATCTAAAATATTCTTGTCATATGTGTAAAATAAATTCAAAGATAAACATGCATGTAATCCATCAGAACAGTTCCCTAGGAATGTCCACCCCTAATGGTTTTCAATTTGATGGCCTTACCATATTTTTTTTTTGATCCCAAGACACTAGGACTGAGTCAATATCATTAATACTCACCTTCATACCTTGTTTCTCATTCCTCTTCCTCCTACACAGTATTCATTGTCCCCTAATTTACATCAACATCTTCAAGCATCTATCTTTACATAGCCAGATTTCACCAAAGACTAGGTCGTTTTCCTTTTAGCATTGGGTAGATTTAAGACAGTCTTATTTTATTGCCTGCTTACAAGCAAAAGCAGGAACAAAAGAACCAGGGCCATCCTAACACACTGGGTAGGATTAGTCTGACTCAGTGTTATCACCTGAGACAACAGACCTCTATCAGTAAGGGTTGATGCGTGTTGTCCTTGTACCGTTTGACTGGAATACAAAGAAGATGACCACCTGATTCTACTGCTCTACCAGGGTCGACTATGGAATTTGGCAAAGTCAACATACTTTTAGATTAATTTGGGTTTGAAACAAACAGTAAACCCCTAAAAAGAAACATCTACTCGTTGCAATGACCAATTATGAATAATTTAGCAGTAATTAATACTGATAAAGAGAGTTTTGGTTAAGTAGGAAAACAAATATGAAGGAAAATAGGCCACAGATCACAAAGAGATTGACAATAGACATTAGAATATAAGGTGCTTTTGAGTTCTAGGAGACCACAGGATAATGAATAGAATTAACATGAGATGTTTTCTGAGTTGGTAATAGATTTTGAGTTGTTAAAGTTGGGAAGTACAATTTAAGTTTCAAAAAAAAAGACTGATGGAAATTTAGATTTATTAAATGTCTATTTATATACAATTATCATATTTATATTTTAATAGTGGCAGTAAAGGTAACAAGGTAAAACACAGTAGAACTCACATGTTGAATGATAATATCTGAGAAGTTTGGAGGTGAATGACAAGGGTTAAAACACTTCATGGTTTCTACTTTGACTGGCCAGAGCCTTTGGTAGGAAGGAATGTTAAATTTCTAAGAACAGAGAGAAAACAATTAAAGCTGAAGCGATACAGTGATAATAAGATAAATTAGGAGGAAAATTAAGAAGCAGCACAACACGGGTGAAACAGAACAAAACATTGGATGAGACTAATAGGAATGAGTCAAAATTAGTGGCTACACTAAATGTAAATGGCTCATTTTTTCCTGGAGCAAGGCTGATTGTCAAACTGTCTGTGGCTGCTTACAAGGAAAAAACCTAAATCAAAGAATTTTGTGTACACGAATCAAGAGACACATCCACAAATGTCTCATGAGTATTTTTTATTTTTACATAAAGAAGCAAGAAAACTGAATACAATTCACATGTTCATTAGTGTGGACATAGTTCAATACCCTGTGGCACATTTATTTGTACAATATCATCAATGAAAGTGAATGGATGGCAATTTACAGATAAGCACAGATGATGTTGGATTTATAGCATGTTTACAATTCTTAAACATGTTGTGTGTGTGTGTATGTAGAAAAGCATTTTAATTCTGTGTAATCCATATTTAGAAAATTCAGCATATGACTCTCTCTCTGGGTAGTAGCAGAGATGATTTTTAGCACTTATTTACAAAGGTATGAGCTGTGGGTTGTTTCCAGTTTCTGGCTATTACAAATAATGCTGCTACGAACATAGTTGAACAAATATCCCTTGTAGGACGGTGGAGCATATTTTAGGTATATGCCCAGGAGTGCAATAGCTGGGTCTTGAGGTAGATATATTCCCAATTTTCTGAGAAACTGCCAAATTGATTTCCAGAGTGGTTGCACAAGTCTACACTCCTATCAGTAGTAGAGGAGTGCTCCCTTTGCTCCACAACCTCACCAGCATGTGCTGTCCTTTGTTTTTGATCTTAGGTATTCTGACAAGGGTAAGGTAGAATCTCAGAATCGTTTTGATTTGCATTTCCCCGATGACTAAGGATGTTGAACATTTCTTTAGGTGTTTCTCAGCCATTTGAAATTTCTCTGCTGAGAATTCTGTTTAGCTCTGTACCCTAGTTTTTAACTGGGTTATTTAGATTGCTGGTGTCTTCTTTCTTGAGTTATTGGATATTAGCCTTCTGTCAGACATAGAGTCAGTGAAGGTCTTTTCCTAGTCTGTAGACTGTTGTTTTGTCCTATGATGGTGTCTGTTTACTTTAGAAGAAGCTTTATAGAAGCTTTTTATAGAAGCTTTTCAGTTTCAGGAGGTCCCATTTATTAAGTCTTGACCTTAGCGCCTAAGCCATTGGTATTCTGATCAGGAAGGTGTCTCATATACTGATGAGTTCAAGGCTATTCCTCACTTTCTGTTCTATTAGATTAAATGTGTCTGGTTTTATATTGAGGCCTTTATCCATTTGGACTTGAGTTTTGTGTAGGGTGATACTATGGCTCTATTTACATTCGTCTATATGCAGACATACTCTTAGACCAGCACCATTTGTTGAGGATGCTCTCCCTTTTCCATTGTATGATTTTGACTTCTTTGTCAAAACGTAAGTATCCATAGGTGTGTGGGTTTATGTCTGTATCTTTAATTTGTTTCCATTGATCAACATGTCTGTTTCTATACCAATGCCATGCAGTTTTTATTACTATTGCTATGTAGCACAGCTTGAAGTCAGAGAGAATGATACTTCTAGAAGTTCTTTTATTGTTCAGGATTGTTTTCGCTATCCTGGGCTTTTTGTTATTTTTTTTCCATATGAAGTTGATAATTGTTCTTTCAAGATCTGAGAAGAGTTGTGTTGGAATTTTTATGAGAATTGCATTAAACCTGTAGATTTTTTTTTTTTTTTGGTAAGATGGCCATTTTCACTATGCTAATCCTACCAAACCATGAACATGGGAGATCTTTTCCAATTTTTTATATTTTACTCAAGTCCTTTCTTCATAGATTTGAAGTTCATGTTATAAAGGTTTTTTTTACTTGCTTGGTTAGAGTTACACAAAGGTACTTTATGTTCTTTATGACTATTGTAAAGGGTATTATTTCATCAATTTATTTTAAGCCCATTTATCACTTGTATTGTTCCAGCTTGAAGTTCAAGTAATATATTGCAGAGATATGGAGAGAATGGACAGCCTTGTCTTGTCCCTGATATTAGTGGAAATGCTTTAAGTTTCTCTTCATTTAATTTGATGATAGCTATTGGCTTGCTGAATATTGCCTTTATTGTGTTTAGGTATGCCCCTTTTATTCCTGCTATCTCCAAGACTTTTATCATAAAGGGGTGTTGGATTTTGTCAAAAACTTTTTCTACATCTAGTGAGATAATGACTTTTTTTTTTCAGTTTGTTTACATGGTGGATTAGGTTGGTGGATTTTTGTATATTGAACACCCCCACATCCCTGGGATAAACCGTACTATAGTAGATGATGTCTTTGATGTGCTGTTGGATTCTGTTCGGGAATGTTTTATTGAGTATTTTTGCATCAATGTTCATAAGGTAAATTGATCTGAAATTCTCTTACTTTGTTGAGTCATGGGGTTTGGGTACCAGGATGACTGACACCTCATAGAATGAGTGTGGCAGTGCTCCTTCTGCTTCTATTTTGTGGAATAATTTGAGGAGTATTAGCATTAACGTTAGTATAGCAGACTCTTTGAAAGTCTGGTAGAATTTTGTATTAAAACCATCAGCTCACGACCGTTTTTGGTTGGGAGACTTTTAATGACTGCTTCTATTTCCTCAGGTATTATAGGACTATTCAGATAGTTTATCTCATCTTGATTTAACTTTGGTAATTGGTATCTGTCTAGAAAATCATCCATTTCATTTAGATTGTCTAATTGTGGAGTACAGGTTTTTGAAGTAAGACCTAATGATTTTGTGAATTTCCTCAGTGTCTATTTTTATTTCTCCCCTTCTGCCTTTTCATTTCTGATTTTGATAATTTGGATGTTATCTCTCTGCCTTTCAGTTAGTTTGGCTAAAGGTTTGTCTATCTTTTTGATTTTCTCAAAGTACAAGCTTTCCCTTGATTCTTTGTATTGTTCTCTTTGTTTCTTTTTTTTTTTTTGACTTCCTATTTTTTTATTTTATTAGATATTTTCTTTATTTACATGTCATATGATATCTTCTTTCCCAGTTACACCTCAAAAAAAAAAAAGACCCAAAAACAAACAAACAAAAAAACCGACAACAAGAACAAACCCCTGTTCCCTTCCCTCTCCCCCTGCTCGCCACCCCACCCTCTCCTGCTTATTGGCCCTGGCATTCCCCTACACTGGGGCATGGAACCTTCACAGGGCCAAGGGCCTCTCCTCCCATTGATGACCGACTTGGTGATGTATAGTAGAGACTATACATGTGCTGCTAGAGTAATTATTCCCACCATGTGTACTCTTTGGTTGGTGGTTTAGTCCCTGGGAGCTCTGAGGGTACTAGTTACTTCATATTGTTGTTCTGACAAGGGGCTGCAAACCCTTCAGCGCCTTTGGTCCTTTCTCTAGCTCCTTCATTGGGGACCCTGTACTCAGTCCAATGGATGGCTGTGAGCCTCTACTTCTGTATTAGTCAGTACTGTCAGAGCCTCTCAGGAGTGTCCTTCCTTCAGTCTCTGCTCCATAGTTAGTCTCTGCAACTCCTTCCAAGGGTATTTTGTTCCCCCTTTTAAGAAGGAATGAAGTGTCCACATTTTGCTCTTCTTTCTTCTTGAGTGCCTTGTGGTTTGTGGATTATACTTTGTGTATTCTGATCTTCTCGGCTAATATCCACTTATCAGAGAGTGCATACCATGTGTGTTCATTTGTGATTGGGTTACCTCACTCAGGATTATATTCTCCAGATCCATCCATTTCCCTAAGAATTTCAGAAATTCATTGTTTATAATAGCTGAGTAGTACTCCATTGTTTAGATGTACCACAATTTCTGTATCCATCCCTCTGTTGAGGGACATCTGGGTTGTTTCCAGTTTCTGGCTATTATAAATAAGGCTGCTATGAACATGGTGGAGCATGTGTCATTATTACATGTTGGAGCATCTTCTGGGTATATGCCCAGGAGTGGTATAGCTGGGTCCTCTGGTAATAGTATGTCCAATTTCTGGAAGAACCACCAAACTGATTTTCAGAGTGGTTGTACCAGCTTGCAATCCCACCAGCAATGAAAGAGTGTTCCTCTTTCTCCACAACTTCTCCAGCATCTGCTGTCACCTGAGTTTTTTATCCTAGCCATTCTGACTGGTGTGAGGTGGAATCTCAGGGTTGTTTTGATTTGCATTTCCCTGATGACTAAGGAAGTTGAACATTTCTTTAAGTGCTTCTCAGCCATTCAGTATTCGTCAGTTGAGAATTCTTTGTTTAGCTCTGTACCTCATTTTTAATAGGGTTATTTGGTTCTTTGGCGTCTAACTTCTTTTTTTTCTTAGATATTTTCTTTATTTACAATATCTCCTTTCCCAGGTTCCCCTCCAAAAGAAA
>NW_022196913.1:44657092-44658312 GCF_008632895.1 Mastomys coucha | reverse complement strand
TGTGTACTCTTTGGTTGGAGTTTAGTCCCTGGGAACTCTGAGGGTACTAGTTAGTTCATATTGTTGTTTGTGCTAAGGGGCTACAAACCCTTTAGCTCCTTGGGTCCTTTCTCTAGCTCCTTCATTGGGGAGCCTGTACTCAGTTCAATGGTTGCCTGTGAGCCTCTACTTCTGTATTAGTTAGATACTGTCAGAGCCTCTCAGGAGACAGCTATCTCAGGCTCCTGTCATCCAGCACTTGTGGGCATGCATAATAGTGTCTAGATTTGATGACTGAATATGGGTAGAATTACCAGTTGGAGCAGTCTCTGAATTGTCCTTCCTTTAGTCTCTGCTCCAAAGTTAGCCTCTACAACTCCTTCCATGGGTATTTTGTTCCTCCTTTTAAGAAGGAACAAAGTATCCTCATTTTGGACTTCCTTCTTGAGTTTCTTATGGTTTATGGTTTGTATTTTTTGTATTCTGATCTTCTAGGCTAATATCCACTTATCAGAGAATGCATACAATGTGTGTTCTTTTGTGATTGGGTTATCTCACTCAGGATGATATTCTCCAGGTTCATCCATTTCCCCAAGAATTTCATAAATTCATTGTTTTTAATAACTGAGTAGTACTCCATTTTGTAGATGAACCACATTTTCTGTATCCATTCCTCTGTTGATGGACATCTGGGTTGTTTCCAGAGTCCAACTTCTTGAGTTCTTTGTATATATTGGATATTAGTCTTCTATCATATATAGGATTGGTAAAGATCTTTTCCCAATCTGTTGGTTGCCGTTTTGTCCTATTGGCTGTTTCTTTTGCCTTACAGAAGCTTTGCAACTTTATGTGGTCCCATTTGTCAATTCTTGATCTTAGAGCATAAGCTATTGGTGTTCTGTTTAGGAAATTTTCCCCTGTGCCTATGTGCTCGAGGCTCTTCCCCACTTTCTTTTCTATTAGTTTCAGTGTATCTGGTTTGATGTGGAGGTCCTTGATTCACTTGGACTTGAGCTTTGTAGGAGATAGGAAAGTATCAATTTGTATTCTTCTACATGCTAACTGCCAGTTGAGCCGGCACCATTTGTTGAAAATGCTGTCTTTTTTTCCACTGGATGGTTTTAGCTCCTTTGTCAAAGATTAAGTGACTATACATGTGTGGGTTCATTTCTGGATCTTCAATTCTATTCCATTGTTCTACTTGCCTGTCACTGTACCAATATCATGCACTTTTTTTTTTT
>NW_022196913.1:44647756-44657082 GCF_008632895.1 Mastomys coucha | reverse complement strand
TTTTTTTATCACAATTGCTCTGTAGTATTACTTAAGGTCCGGGATGGTGATTCCACCAGAGGTTCCTTTTTTGTTGAGAATAGTTTTCCCTATCCTAGGTTTTTTGTTATTCCAGGTGTATTTGCAAATTGCTCTTTCTAAGTCTATGAAGAATTGAGTTGGAATTTTGATGGGTATTGCACTGAATCTGTAGATTGCCGTTGGCAAGATGGCCATTTTTACTATATTAATCCTGCCAATCCACTAGCATGGGAGATCTATCCATCTTCTGAGATCTTCTTCAACTTCCTTCTTCAGAGACTTGAAGTTCTTGTCAAACACATCTTTTACTTGCTTAGTTAGAGTCACACCAAGGTATTTTATATTTGTAACTATTGTGAAAGGTGTTATTTCCCTAATGTATTTCTCTGCCCGTTTATCCTTTGTGTTCTCTTTGTTTCTAATTAATTGATTTCACCCATGAGTTTGATTACTTCCTGCAGTCTACTCCTTCTGTGTGTGTTTGCTTCTTGTGCTTTTTTTTCTAGAGCCTCCAGATGTACTTTTAGTTGTTAATATGAAAACATTCCAACTTCTTTATGAGGGCATTTAGTGCTATGAACTTTCCTCTTAGCACTACTTTCATTGTGTCCCATAAGACTGGGTATGTTGTGTCCTCATTTTCACTGAATTCTAGAAAGTCTTTAATTTCTTTCTTTATTTCTTCCCAGAAACAGTGATCATTGAGTAGAGAGTTGTTCAGTTTCTATGAGTATGTCAGCTTTCTGTTGTTGTTGACATCCAGCTTTAATCCATGGTGATCTCATAAGATGCATGGGATTATTTCAATCTTCTGTATCTGCTGAGGTTTGCTTTGTGACTGATTATTTGGTTAATTTTGTAGAAGGTACCATGAGGTGCTGAGAAGAAGGTATATTCTGCTGTGTGGGTAAAATGTTCTATAGACATTTGTTAGGTCCACTGTTAGTTTCATTATTTCTCTGTTTAGTTTCTGTCTCGATGATCTGGCTAATGGTGAGGGTGGGATGTTGTGGTGTCCCAATATTGATGTGTGTGATTTGTTTGTGATTTAAGCTTTAGTAATGTTTCTTTTAGCAATGTGGGCACCCTCATGTTTGGGCCATAGATGTTCAGAATTGAGATGTCCTTTTGGTGGATTTTCCTGTAATGAGTATGAAGTATCCTTCCATGTGTCTTTTAATTACTTTTTTGATACATGTGCTCTTGTATCACTTGCAGGAATGATGACAGCATTGCATAAGATAACATGCGAAACACTTCCATATCTTTACTCGATGGTGTCATACAGATGCCAGAGGGTATTGTTATTAGTAGTTTTATTAACCTCTACTATTTCCCCAGTGAATTTCATGTCTACTGCAAACACAGACCGAGTCAGTGTTTTCAGGAAATAGTTCAAGGCCACTGGTTTAAACTGAAGGTCTTTTAAAGTTAATACTTTCGGGAACTGCCCTGGCTGGGAAAAATTGTCTCTTTTCATGTTGTTTAGGTTTTAATGGTGCTTTGTGGGTGGTCTGCCAGCTGAGTGCCTGTCTTCTTTCCTTAAGAAGACTATCTGTAATTCTTGAAGTGGGTATTTTGCCAATTTTCACATGCTTTGTTTTTGCTTCTCAAATCAACATGTCTATGTATTTATACAATTCATGTTCAAAAAGCATTCATTACCCCACTGTCACTGTACATAAAGACAATCAAAACGTATTATGCCCAAATCTAAAACAAGATCCAACTAACTGAACAGATGTGTTGCATGAGCTGAAACCTCTCCATGTTGTTTCTATTTATCCCTCGTGTTGTTTGGAGGGCGTGCTCAGTGCTATAAGGTAGTAGATTAAAGCTCTTGCCAATCCCACTTATTTAATGAATTGTTTATGCACACTTTATTCACCAATTCTTGTTGTATGCCCCTTTGAGTGACAGGATAGTTTGAAGGAATTTAGTTAAACATGTCAGGGCTTTGAAATTGCTTCTAATCTGTTTTTGTGGTTTCAAAATTAATTGCATTTATTTCTGAAAATAAGACTTGTTTTCTTGATTTGGGGCTAAGATAATAAGCTTTCAAAATGCAGGTAGGCTATCAAGGAAGGTTTTATACAGCTCTCAAAACTTTGTACTGTGCCTTTCTAATTTTCTTGTGGTTATTTCTTTTCCCATGTGCACCTTTAGCATAGAAATGAGAAAACACAAGTGTGCACCAAGGGAAAGTAGAATCACATGGAAGACTCAAAACTAAAGATAGAACTGTCATATGCTCCAGCTAGCCTAATATTGTTTGCATAGCCAATGGACACATCAGTAAATTAAAGGGATAGTTACAGTTTCTTGATTATGGTAGAATCTTAACAATAGTCAAGCTCATGATATCAAAAAAGGCATCTTTAAGTGAGACAAATGCGAAAAGACAATATACAAATCAGAATATCACTCAGCCACAAAGGAATCAAATCATGTCATTTATGATGACATGGATGGAACTGGAGAGCATTGAGGGATATAAACCAGGTTTGGAAAGACAAACATCACATGATCTTATTCATATGTAGAAGCACCAGAAGTTGGTTATATGAAAATAGAGGGTAGAATGGTGGTCAATGATGGGGACGATGGAGAAGGCACAGAGGGAGGCCAATAATGGGTACTCGCTCATATCTAGAGAGGAGGGAAGGTTTCTTAATGTGCTATAGGACAATATAGCAGCTTTAGTTCACAACAATTTAAGGTATGTTTTATGACGAATTGCACATGAGGATTTGGGAGCTTTCTTATGCAAATAAGTGATAAACTGGTAAACAATGGATATGCTCCTTACTTGGGTTGGATTGTTAGACATTGCACATGTATGGGATCATCACAGTGTACACTCTACATATGGACAATTTATTTATGTCATGGAAATGGGACTGAAAGAATTAGAGGCTTGTCAGTAACATTTTTCCTCAGGCCGATTCCATCATCTGTGCTCCTCCAGAGCTGAGGAGGACGCCCCCCAATCAGCATCAAGGAAAAGATGCTTTTCACTGCTGCTAGCTAGTGTTTGCAAGGTGAGCACTGGGATTGTATATCTTAGACAGTATGTTGTGTAGTCCAGGCTGTCCTTCAATCCCTTCCTCCCTCTTCAAAGTGCTGAGATTGCAGTTGTCTGCCACCACACACAGTGTGCTCTGGTATCTTGAAAAGAGACATCAATTTGGCCTACCTGGGTTAGGTATCGGCATAGCTCTTTATTAACGCTTGCTACAAGCAAGAAGATTAGCTGAAAATTATTGGGACTTCAGGATCAAATGAAGCACAAGTTCTCCATCCTCCCAGCTATTATTACAACAATGTCTTCTGGGTTTAGGCTGGTCTTAATTAGGAGCTCAGTATAAGCCCCTTGGTCCCACCCTCACAGACCTCACTCCCCCCTCCCACCTTGCTTTATTGTTTAACTCCCAGGTGTTACTTACCTGAACCCAACTTTTGGTTGTGTTATATCTGTTGGCAATCGACAAGGAAGCCAACCTTGCTGACTCCTGTTTCTTCACTTACGCAAATGAGGATACCATTGAGCACCTTCATCAAAGGCTGAGTTTTAGAATAATAGCAAAAGTACCAGCTGCTCTCTGTGCACTGGGTCTTGCTTAACTTTCTAAATAACATTCTGATGCAATGGGAGTTTCAGAGGGTGATGAGGCAGACAACAGCCATAAGACTTTGGGTGTTTCCTTTGAAGTTCCTGTAAACACAGAGTTAGTCATTACGCCTTCAATTCTTTGCCAAAGCCATGATTCTTCCTTTCTTTGGCAGAAAACGAAGTTCCTGTATGGCTAACTGTTATGGTGACTGTAGGTGATACTGTGACCTGACCTACAGTGTACAGTCAAGTTCCACAGGGAGGACTTACTGTGTCCCATCAGACATATCCAAACATAATCCTCTTACATCATCAGAAACATTAGCAGAGGTGACAGCCTATCCAACCTTGTTTTCTTGATGTAGACAACCGCAGGGCAGATTTTCATTTTTCCTCTTATCTTAGTTCCTCAATTGAACATCACAAAGCAACTATTTTCATAATTTCTAGAAAACGAAGCTTTAGGCAAGAGATTCTGTAGTGTGCCTCTCCCCCCAGGCTGGCATACTATGGCTTTTAGAAATGGCACTGCCTGAGCTCCTCTTGCTTTAAAAGGTCCTGCTCACTAACCCTCAATCTTTTGAAACCAATGCATGTGTGATAAGATCAGATTGCTGATAGAAAATGTTGCGTAGGCTGTTAAATGAAGTGACATGTTCCCCAGCATGTAGCAGGGTCTTGGTCCCAGGCTCATCAATGTAAACAGTGACCTGACTCTCTCACCAAACACCAATTGGAGCTTCTGTTTAACAGGAAAAGTAATGGCTTCTCACCTCCCAACTCAGTCTTCAGGAAACAAAGATTATTCAAATATTATTCTTGTAGCAATTCCCAGCCCTCCATCAACCTTCTCCTTCACTTATCATTGCCTGTGTCATAACGGAGAGGTGGCAAGCATTATGGCTATCATACCCTCCCAGACTCCTTGCTTATATTATTGGGGAGAGAAAAGTTTAAATTCCATTTGGTTTGGGGAGAAAAAGAACAAACCCTGCCGAACGTAGCTTAAGATTGATATGAGTAAGTCCCCTCTTTTTAAGATCCTGGCATCCACAAATCATTTCCTTTTCACCCCTCGAGTGCCTCTTGCTCAAGGCTTCTCTATTTGTTTCCTGCTGACTTCTATGTGAGCGCACATTAATTACGTGTGTCTCCAGTCTCAACATGCTGAAGGACAAGAAATGTTTAACTTGGTAAAGGAACCTCCAAGACAACGTCATTCTGGGGCATGCTTCCTCCACAAACAAAGACTGGTTTATAGACTTCCTTTCAATACCAGACTTTCCCAATAAAGTGATTAAAGCCAATGTTTTAGCTACAAAGTGGGTTCATGTAACATGTGTAG
Organism: Mastomys coucha; assembly: GCF_008632895.1. Classification (NCBI taxonomy): domain Eukaryota; kingdom Metazoa; phylum Chordata; class Mammalia; order Rodentia; family Muridae; genus Mastomys; species Mastomys coucha. The sequence continues at coordinate 44,652,103 of NW_022196913.1, read as the reverse complement.
CACAGCACTCAGAGCTGAGGTGGTGCGTCGCTTGGACTGAAATGCCTGGATTGGATTCTTACTAATTTCAAAAGGCTGTGATGGTTTTTAAACGTTTTAATTTTTAACAAACTTTTGGTGTATGTGTTTTCCCAAATGTCTGACTCTTCTCAGCATGTGTTAGAAAAAACCCCATGTAGTTATTTCAGAGACTTAGACTTGAGACACAATGCTCCCATGGGCTGTCAAAGTTAGAACCACATCATCAAAAACCTGCTGACACCACTGGGAATCTGGCCAGGACATAGCTGCAAGACGTTGCTGTATCATTCATGGGTCACTAGGCTGTACAAAGACCAAGTTACTTACAGAAAAATAAAATTGGCTCTAGCTTTATTTCCAAAACTAAACAAAGACCCTCAGTGTGATTGTATTAGCTAGTAATTTTATTATTATTATTATTATTATTATTATTATTATTATTATTATTATTTATTACCACTATCATGGAAATTTCTGAGAGGAAAATACATAGGAGGATTTCTTATGTCTTATGGTTTCAGAGGGTTTGGCCAATGGTTGGGGTCCAATATATTTAGTTCATCTATCTATCTATCTATCTATCTATCTATCTATCTATCTATCATCTATCATCTATCTATATGGCAGCTTGTAGCTAAGGAGCTCCTTCATGTGGACAACACACACACACACACACACACACACACACACACACACACAGAGAGAGAGAGAGAGAGCTAGAGAAACAGAAAGACATACAGGGGTGGGGTTAGCATGAGGGTTGCATAGGAAGGTGCCATGGCAAGATACACCTCTAAGAGCATGACTTTAGTGATCTACTTGTTCCTATAAGTCCCTGGCTCCTGGTTTTCACCACCTCTCAATAATGCCACCATACTCTTTAGTATTCAAATAGAATCTATAAATATGTATGACTAGAGTTCTTATGGTCTGTTTATGGCAATGCCATCATAGGCACATGCACAAATAGATTTTACTATTTTTACCTACTATTTCTTTCTTTGATAGTATTTATTAATTGTAGAAAATAAACTTTTGCATACATTATTTTCCGATAACATGTTCCTCTCTTATAACTTCTCCCAAGTCCTTCCCACTTCTCCCTTTACTCCTAACCAATACCTTTGATTTCTTTCTCTCATTAGAAAACAAAGAGGCATCCATCCTTAACCCAGAAGGTATCTCCAATTGATAACTGCAAGCAAATTAATTTTCTCCAACTGACTCTCACTTGGTAGACAAACTATACTCAAGGGCAGATCCCACGCCCAACACTAGATAGCCAACACAAAACAAACCCAATGGTGGTTTTGAGGATTTTTTCTTACAATGCTTTGTAGAGGCATTTTCCCCTTACAGATCTTTTGCTTATATACTTTGGTTTCTGACCTTGTTTTTAATGGGTTCTCTGTGTATATTAATGTGTGTGTTTCAGCATCCGTATGTGTATCTTGTGCTTTTACTTGGGCTTTCCCATGTTTGTTTGTTTTGATCTTACCTACACATTTCTTTCTATTTTTTTTAAATTTTTTTATTAGATTTTTTTTATTTACATGTCATATAATTTCTCCGTTCCCAGTTTCCCCTCCAAACAAACAAACAAACAAACAAAAACAACAAGAACAAACCCCTGTTGTCTCCCCCTCCCCATGCTTGCCACACACCCTTTCCCACTTATTGGCCCTGGCATTCCCCTACACTGGGGCACAGAACCTTCACAGGGCCAAGGGCTACTCCTCCCATTGATGATCGACTTTGCAGTCTTCTACTATACGCATGCTGCCGGAACAATCCATCCCACCATGTGCAGTCCTTGGTTGGTTGAGTCCTGCCTTGACTTTCCTGGATAATAGACTGCAAGATGCAAAGTGAAATAAACCCATTCCTTCCTACATTGCGTTTGGACAGAGTGCTTTATCACAGCAACAGAAATCATGATTAATACAACAAAGTGGTAGGATATGAAACCAACCTCTACAAAGAGTAATTTTTTCCTGTATAACAATAAGCAATTTCTCAAGAAGGAAACCATCCCATCCATTATAGCTTCAAACATAAAAGCAAAATAAACTACCTAGGAATAAACTGAACCAAGGAAGTGATGGGCTTTATAAGGAAAATGTTAGACACTGAATTAGAAAAATGTAAGAAAGCACCAAAAAATGGAGAAACTTCCAGTCTTAATAGAATGACAGAGTTAATATTCTGAAAGCCATTATCTTACTCAAGGGAATTTTATATACAATACAATATCCACTAAATCCCAATGATATTCTTTACAAAAATTTAGAACATAACCTTCAGAATAGTTAAAATCAATCTTAAGTAAAAAGAACAATGCTATAGATGTCACATATCTGACCTCAAATTATCTTACAGAACTATAGTAACAAAACCATTGTCATAATGGCACAAAACCAGACACAGAGGTATAGTCACAGAGCAGGACTTTCCGAAAAGGGTTCTGACACCATAGGATATGTTGCAAGAATTGACAAAGGGTACTGCACAATTATTGCTATTACACAGTAAATAGTGTTACACTCTACTGCACCACAAAGCAAACAATTTCTGTAGTGAAGACATGGCTTACAAAAAATGAAAACTGTTGTCAACTATAAATCAGACATGGGATCAATATCCACAATACAAAACCAGCTGTGAAGAAATAAATAACACACACACACACACACACACACACACACACACACACACACATTTATCTGACAACATGGGCTAATGAACTGAATAGATAAGTCTCAGAAGAAATGACCATTTTTAGAATCCAACACACCTCATTCAAAATAGCCAACATCAGCAAAGCAAAGGATGGAGGGGGGTTTAGAAAAGAACAGCCTTTACTCATTGCTGGTGGGAGAGAGAATTGGTGTAGCCACTATGGAAATCAGTGTGCAGGTTTCTCAAACTTAGAAATAGAAGTAACATGTGATCCAACGATGCCGCTCTTGGGTGCATGACCAAAGGTCTCTGAATCCTCTTGTGGAGAGTGCCACTTCTGTGGAGTTCAGGACAATCTTATGCTCATTTTTGTACAAAGGAGTTTTATTTAATCTGATCTAAAGAATTTAATCAGTTATTTCAAACAGGCATTGATGCCTGTTTCATTTAAATGATCATTTGCTTTCAAGATATTAATTTTTACAAGTATGTCATTGGTCAGTATCATGGTTAACTTCTATTGAAATAAGAAATACATAGATCACAGGCCTCAGGAGTCACAGGGGAGTGGCAGAGCGACAGGGACAGGATCCTCTCAGCTTCCAAGTGACAGCTGTGGATCAGCAACCCTCTGTGCCCCTTCCTTGCAAGTGGAGAGCCTGCTTTCAGGGAGTACTTTAACCCAGGGACTCACCTGTCTGCGCCCAGGATTTACGAGAGGAGAGCTGATCTCCCAGAAGTACTGACACAGGCTTACAGACCCACAGGAGGAACAAGCTCTAGTCTGAGACAGCAAGAACATCTAACACCAGAGATCAACAGATGAAGAAAGGCAAACGCAAGAATCCTACCAACAAAAACCAAGACTACTTGGCTTCATCAGAACCTAGTACTCCTACCATAGCAAGTCCTGGATATCCCAAAACACCGGAAAAGCAAGATTTGTATCTAATATCTCATGATGGTGCTAGAGGAATTTAAGAAGGACACATGAATAACTACCTTAAAGAATTACTGGAGAACACAGGTAAAGAGGTACAAGCACTTAAAAAGGAAACAAAAAAAATCCCATAAAGAATTACAGGAGATCATGTGTAAAAAAGTAGAAGTCCTTAAAGAGGAAACTCAAAAATCCCTTAAAGAACTACAGAAAAATACAATCAAACAGGTGAAGGAATTGAGCAAAACCATCCAGGACCTAAAAATGGAAGTAGAAACAATTAAGAAATCACAGAGAGAGACAACTCTGGAGTTAGAAATCTTAGGAAAGAAGTCAGGAAACATAGATGCAAGCATCACCAACAGATTACCAGAGGTTGAAGAGAGAATCTCAGGGGCAGGAGATACCATAGAAAACATTGACACAACAGTCAAAGAAAATGCAAAATGCAAAAAGATCCTGACCCAAAACATCCAGAAAATCCAGGACACAATGAGAAGACCAAACCTAAGGATAATAGGTATAGAAGAGAGTGAAGACCTCCAACTTAAAGGGCCAGTAAATATCTTCAACAAAATTATAGAAGAAAACTTCCTTAACCTAATGAAAGAGATGCTCATGAACATACAAGAAGCCTGTAGAACTCCAAATAGACTGGACCAGAAAAAAATTCCTCCTGCCACATAATAGTCAAAACAGCAAATGCA
>NW_022196913.1:44644251-44647668 GCF_008632895.1 Mastomys coucha | reverse complement strand
ACATATAAAGGCAGGCCTATCAGAATTACACCAGACTTATCACCAGAGACTATGAAAGCTAGAAGATCTTGGGCAGATGTCATACAAACCCTAAGAGAACATAAATGCCAGCCCAGACTACTATACCCAGCAAAACACTCAATCACCATAGATGGAGAAACTAAAGTATTCCATGACAAAAACCAAATTCACAAAATATATTTCCACAAATCCAGCCCTTCAAAGGGTAATAAATGGAAAACTCATCACAAGGAGAGGAACTACATCTCTGAAAAAGCAAAAATGTAATCTTCCAACAAAACTAAAAGAAGATAGCCACATGAATGGAATTCCAGCTCTAATAACAAAAATAAGAGGAAGCAACAATTACTTTTCCTTAATATCTATTAATATCAATGGACTCAATTCCCCAATAAAAAGACATAGACTATCAGATTGAGTACGTAAACAGGACCCAACATTTTGTTGCATACAGGAAACCCACCTCAGTGACAAAGACAGATACTACCTCAGAATAAAAGGGTGGAAAAGAATTCTCCAAGCCAATGGTCCCATGAAAAAAGCTGGAGTAGCCATTCTAATATGGAATAAAATCGAATTTCACCCTAAAGTGATAAAAAAAGATAAGGAAGGAAACTTCATATTCATCAAAGTTATGATATACCAAGATAAATTCTCAATTCTGAACCTCTATGCTCCAAATCAAAGGGCATCTACATTCATAAAAGAAATTTTACTAAAGCTCAAAGCACATATTACACTGCACATAATAGTAGTGGGAGATTTCAACACCCCACTCTCTGCAATGGACAGATCATGGAAACAGAAACTAAACCAGGACAGAGTGAGACTAACAGAACTTATGAAACAGATGGATTTAACAGATAGCTATAGAACTTTTTATCCTAAAACAAAAGGATATACCTTCTACTCAGCACTTCATGGTACCTTCTCCAAAATTGACCATATAATTGGTTACAAATCAGGCCTCAACAGATACAAGAAGATTGAAACAATCTTGTACCCTATCAGATCACCATGGACTAAGGCTGCTTCTCAATAACAACATAAACAATAGAACGCCCACAAACACATGGAAGCTTAACAACATTCTACTCAATGATAACTTAGTCAAGGAAGAAATAAAGAAAGAAATTAAAGACTTCCTAGGGTTTAATGAAAAGGTAGCCACAACATACCCAAACTTATGGGACACAATGAAAGCAGTCCTAAGAGGAAAACTCATAGATGTAAGTGCGTACAAAAAGAAACTGGAGAGTACATACACCAGCAATTTGACAGCACACCTGAAAGCTCTAGAACAAAAAGAAACAAATTCACCCAAGAGGAGTTTAAGGCAGGAAATAATCAAACTCAGGGTTGAAATCAACCAAAAAGAAAAAAAAAAAAAGAACTATACAAAGAATCAACCAAACCAGGAGCTGGTTCTTTAAGAAAATCAACAAAATAGATAAAGCCTTACCCAGACTAACTAGAGGGCACAGAGACAGTATCCTAATTAACAAGATCTGAAATGAAAAGGAAGACATAACAACAGACACTGAGGAAATCCAAAAAATCATGAGATCCTACTACAAAAGCCTATACTCAACAAAACTGGAAAATCTGGATGAAATGGACTATTTTCTAGACAGATACCAGGTACCAAAGTTAAATCAAGATCAGATCAATGATCTAAACAGTCACATATCTGTTAATGAAATAGAAACAGTCATTAATAGTCTCCAAACCAAAAAAAGACCAGGACCAGATGGATTTAGTGCAGAGTTTTATCAGACCTTCAAAGAAGACCTAATACCAATACTCTTCAAACTATTCCACAAAATAGAAACTGAAGGCACTCTACCCAATTCGTTCTATGAAGCCACAATTACTCTTATACCTAAACTACACAAAGACCTAACAATGAAAGAAAACTTCAGACCAATTTCCCTTATGAATATCGATGCAAAAATATTCAATAAAACTCTTGCAAACCGAATGCAAGAGCACATCAAAACAATCATCCATCATGATCAAGTATGCTTCATCCCAGGGATTCAGGGATGGTTCAATATATGGAAATTCATCAACATAATTCACTATATAAACAAACTCAAAGACAGAAATCATATGATCATTTCATTAGATGCTGAGAAAGCATTTGACAAAACCCAACATCCCTTCATGATAATAGTCTTGGAAAGATCAGGAATTCAAGGCCCATACTTAAACATAGTAAAAGCAATATACAGGAAACCAGGAGCGAACATCAAACTAAATGGAGAGAAACGTGAAGCAATCCCACTACAATCAGGGACTAGACAAGGCTGCCCACTCTCTCCCTACCTATTCAATATTGTACTTGAAGTCCTAGCTAGTACAATTAGATAACAAAAGGAGATCAAATGGATACAAATTGGAAAGGAAGAAGTCAAATTATCACTATTTGCTGATGATATGACAGTATACTTAAGTGACCCCAAAATTCCACCAGAGAGCTCCTAAGCATGATAAACAACTTCAGCAAAGTAGCTGGATATAAAATTAACTCAAGTAAATCAGTGGCCTTCCTCTACACAAAGGATAAACAGGCTGAGAAAGAAATTAGGGAAACAACACCCTTCACAATAGTTACAAATAATATAAAATATCTTGGTGTGACTCTAACTAAGCAAGTAAAAGATATGTTTGACAAGAACTTCAAGTCTCTGAAGAAGGAAATTGAAGAAGATCTCAGAAGATCGATCGATCTCCAATGCTCGTGGATTGGCAGGATTAACATAGTAAAAATGGCCATCTTGTCAAACGCAATCTACAGATTCAATGCAATCCCCATCAGAATTCCAACTCAATTCTTCACAGACTTAGAGCAATTTGCAAATTCATCTTGAATAACACAAAACCTTGGATAACGAAAACTATTCTCAACAATAAAAGAACCTCTGGTGGAATCACTATCCTGGGCCTTAAGCTGTACTACAGAACAATTGTGATAAAAAACTGCATGATATTGGCACAGTGATAGGCAGGTAGGTCAATGGAATAGAATTGAAGACCCAGAAATGAACCCACACACCTATGGTCACTTGATCTTTGACAAAGCAGCTCAAACCATCCAGTGGAAAAAAGACAGCATTTTCAACAAATGGTGCCGGCTCAACTGGTGGTTAGCATGTAGAAAAATTCAAATCGATCCATTCCTATCTCCTTGTACAAAGCTCAAGTCCAAGTGGATCAGGGACCTCCACATTAAACCAGATACATTGAACCTAATAGAAAAGAAAGTGGGGAAGAACCTCGAGCAAATAGGCACAGGGGAAAATTTCCTGAAAGGGACGCCAATAACCTTTGCTCTAAGATCAAGAATTGACAAATGGGACCTCATAAAGTTGCAAAGCTTCTGTAAGGCAAAAG
>NW_022196913.1:44631059-44639842 GCF_008632895.1 Mastomys coucha | reverse complement strand
GAAATGTGGTACATTTACACAATTGAGTACTACTCAGCTATTATAAACAACGAATTTATGAAATTCTTAAGGAAATGGATGGATCTGGAGAATATTATCCTGAGTAAGGTGACCCAATCACAAAAGGACACACATGGTGTGCACTTCCTGATAAGTGGATAGTAGCCCAGAATCGGAATACACAAAGTACGATCCACAAACCTCAAGAAACTCATGAAGAAGGAAGACCAAAGTGTGGATACTTTATTCCTTCTTAAAAGGGGGAAAAAATACCCATGGAAGGAGTTGCAGAGACAAAGTATGGAGTAGAGACTGAAGGAAGGACAATCCACAGACTGCTCACCTGGGAATTCTTCCCGTATTCAATCATGAAATCCAGACACTATTTGTGGATGCCAGCAAGTGCTGGCTGACAGGAGTCTGATATAGCTGTCTCCTGAGAGTCTATGACAGTACCTGACTAATATAGAGGCTCACAGCCATCCATTGAACTGAGCACAGGGTCTCCAATGAAGGAGCTAGAGAAAGGACCTAAGGAGCTGAAGGGTTTGCAGCCCCTTAGGACGAACAGCAATAGTGAACTAACTAGTACCCTCAGAGCTCCCAGGGACTAAACCACCAACCAAAGAGTACACATGGTTGGACTAATGTCTCTAGCAGCATATGTAGCAGAGAACGGCCTACTTGGTCATAAGTGGGAGGAGAGGCCCTTGGTCCTGTGAAGGAAGAGGGTGGGTTGGTGAGTAGGGGGATGAGGGGACAAACAGGTTGTCTTTTTTTTTTTTTTTTTTTTTTTTTTTTTTTTTTTTTTTTTTTTTTTTTTAGAGGGGAAACTGGGAAAGGAGATATTATATGACATGTAAATACAGAAAATATCTAATAAAAAATAAATAAATTAAAAAAACACTCTGTGGTGCATTATTAGGTTATTTGTTTTTTATTGTAAGTTTTAAAAAAAGTAAGTACATTTTAAATTATATTAACTATAAGTGTTCCTCTTAGAAATGGCTTAGTTGTATCACCGGTGTTTTAGCAGGCTGTCCTATCTTTTAAAATCAACCTAGGAATTTAAAATATTTCTTTCCCCATTTATTCAACAATCCACTCTTCACTCAAAGTGTAGTGGTTTAAGTCTCCTGCATGCAATTATTTTATGAGGACCTACTTGAACTTTCAAATCATTTTTTAAAAAATGTAATCAGAAGCACCAACCGTTGATGGCTAAGTATTTGCACTTGTTTAGTCTTCTCGATGAATTGTTCCCTTCATCAACTCAGTGGCGCTCTTTGTCTTTTGTAAGTAATTTGGCTTTAAAGTCTACTCTATCTGGCACCAGAATGGCATTTTGGCTTCTGAGCTGATTTAAACCTACAGACTCTGTTCATGGCTCTGCCAATGGTGTGAATTTCTTGGAGACAACAGATAGTTTTTGTGTTCTAATGCAATCAGCATGTCTGAGCCTTTTAAATAGTGAACTGAGTTCATTCCCTTTAAGGTTTTTCTTTGTTGCTATATTCTTTGATATTCTGGTTATTTAAGTAATTGTTAGTCATCTTCTTTCTCCCCTCTAAGTATTAGGAGTTTGTGGTTTATTTTTATGAATATAATGGAGTCTTTTCCAGGTCTCTCTTGTCTATATATTCCTTTCATGAAATGTTTTTTTTTCCCCTGTGTTCTTCTGAATGAGACTTTTTTCTTCTCTCTCTATGTATAGTATTACTTTAAGGATTTTTTGGGTGGTGTTTAGCAATAATGAATTACCTTAGTTTCCTCATTTCTTTATTATTCTATACACATGAAAAAGTGAGCTTTCTGTGTGTAGAAATCTCAATAGGCAGTTATATGCTTTCAGGGATAGATAGTCATCTTTCCAGGCTCTTGTGGATTTTATGGTTGGAGTTGGGAGATATGATAACAATAGAGATATGATACTCTTTTTTGTTTGTTTGTTTGTTTGTTTTTGTTTTTGTTTTTTTGAGACAGTGTTTCTCTGTGTAGCCTTGGCTGTCCTGGAACTCACTCTGTAGACAAGGCTGGCCTCAAACTCAGAAATCTGCCTGCCTCTGCCTCCCAAGTGCTGGGATTAAAGGGTGCGCCACCACCACCCTGGCTGCAATATGATATTCTAATGTGTTTGATCTTGTAGATAAGTTGACCCTTTTCTTTTGTAATTTTTGATATTTTTTTTCTTCTATACTTTTGACCTCTTTCTCTTGTCTAGTTGGGTTCTAAATGCTTCTTATATTTAGATATCTATGTGTTTTTCCTAATAAACTTTACTGTATTTATTATTGTGTCTGTGTGACATATGTGCATGAGTATGGACATGAATGTATATATGAATGTGGGAGAATCACTTTGAGGAGTTGATTCTTCCACCGTTAGTTCTAGGAACTAAAATCAGCTCATCAGGCATACATGGCAAGTGCTTTCATCTGTTTTAGAAAAATTTCTGCTTTAATTTCATAGAAAAGATATCTATGTCTTTAGACTGGAACTCAGATCCTTCTACCACATACGTTCTTAGATTTGGTCTCTCAGATGTATCCCAGAGTTCTTGGAAATTTTAGTTATATTCATATATATGTATCTGAATTTATTATTGTCTTAACACTTTCCATCTCAAGAGCCATTCCTCTGCTTGGTACTGTCTGTGACACTTCTACCTTTTTAAAATGATTTCCTCTTCTTCTTCTTCTTCTTCTTCTTCTTCTTCTTCTTCTTCTTCTTCTTCTTCTTCTTCTTCCTCTTCTTCCTCCTCCTCCTCTTCTTCTTCTTCTTCTTCCTCCTCCTCCTCCTCCTCCTCCTCCTCCTCCTCTTCTTCTTCTTCTTCTTCTTCTTCTTCTTCTTCTTCTTCTTCTTCTTCTTCTTCTTCTTCTTCTTCATCAATTGACTCTTTTTTTCCCAAAGTTTCTCTTTGGTTTGTTGCTAATGCCAGTTTCCTTATTGATATCCCACATATTTAAAGTTTTCTCTACACTGGAGACTATTTCAGACATCTTCCTAACTTTCCTATCTAGGCCCTTTATCTCCTTCGCCTCTTACCTCTTTCTCTGGCATATCAGCTATCTCTCTATCTTGGGGTTCTAGAATTGAGTTGTGAACTTATTGAAGTGTCAGAGTGGATATTTCCTCCTACTTTTTGTGATTCTTTCTTGTGTTTTGAGCATTTGTTGGGATAGCTATGTTTTTTCATTTTTATTTTTCCCTATTCCTTCCTTTGGTTTATCTTATGGAAGCCTTCATGAAGAGTTGTCTTCATTGGATTTATATCCCCTATTACTTAGGGAGAGAGATGACTGCTGTAACAGATAAAACAATGTCCCAATGGTGTTCAAGGTATCTTGCTGTAGAATACACTTGTGTCTCCAGGAATATTCATAGTGGCACCAGGATATGAATCAGAAAAATAGAGTTTCTAGATTTTTAAGACTATTTTTATTATGGTTACTAATAGTTAAGTAGTAAAATGAACATGATATGGCAAAGAGGAAAAGGAGGATTAAGTATGAATAAAACGGAAAGTATATGCCTTAGAAACATAACAACTAAGAGAGAAGCTACTGAAGTGTGGGCACCAAGAAAAAAAGAACATTTATAAAAGTCTTCCAGATAAGGATCCAGTTAAAGCATAATGAGTAAACAATGAAGTGCAAATGTATAAATGGAATAAAAATAAAATGAAGTAGAATAGATTATCACATCAATCAGTGTTTCTTCCTGGTGGGGACAGATGTGGCTTCCCCTTGTCCCTGGCCTGTCTTCTGTAGCAGTCTCTGCAGGTTGGGGAGGGCTGCTACTCTCAGTAATTCTAAGAAATTAAATCAATATGCCCTCTCTGCTGAAAGCAATGTCTGTGTGGGACCACTCTCTCTTCCAGAATGCCTCAGTCTGAGACTCCCCTGTCTGCCAACTACAACTTCTCTGATTCTGAGAATCACTGTTTCCAAGCAGGGACTTCTGGGACTGAGGTTGTGTGTGTGTGTGTGTGTGTGTGTGTGTGTGTGTGTGTGTGTGAGAGAGAGAGAGAGAGAGAGAGAGAGAGAGAGAGAGAGAGAGAGAGAGAGAGAGAGAGAGAGAGAGAGAGAGAGAGAGAGAGAGAGAGAGAGAGAGAGAGAGAGAAAGATATCCCCATTTGTGTTTACCGTAGTTGTTGGGCGTTTTCTTTCTGGCTACTGATTTTCTTGTACTGATTAGCTAGACTTTAAGCACATTGCTTACTTTCCATGCTCCTGCATGCCCAGCCAGTGACCCAGGTGTTTTCTTTTCAGAATACTCTTCTCTGGTGCAATGGTGGGGACTTGGCATTAGCCTCCTTTTGCAGGACTTCCTCCTCCATCTTCACAGTTTGACCCGCTCTCACATATCTCTCCCTAGGGTGGATCTAGACCCTGCTTGTGTCTCCATGACTAGGTTAGTCTCTCCAGCTCACTGATTTTGTGACGCCAGTATCAGGAGGAGTAGGGACCACTCTGATTCCTGGCTCGGCTCAGGAATCGTAGCGATGAAGCTAGGTGCCAGCTGGCAGCCACTGCTAGCTGCTTCTCCGGAGGAGATTTTACCTAGGGGGATTCCTATTTTAAGAATCACTTGACCAGGAAACCCTGAAGGAGTGAGTTCCTAGCACAAGGTTTTTCCTTAAATCCTTGATGTCCAGGGTGATGGAGTAATAGTGGTGCTGATGTTATTCACAGTAAGCTCATCCATGAATCCATTTTTCCATGGATACTACCCACAAGGCTTGGAGGGATTTTTGGTTGGTGAATTCACCCTGTTATAGTGTAACTTGGATCTCATGTAAAAGCTCTAGGGAGAGAAAAACAATAGATAGACACATTATCCCTCCTTTTGGTTATCAGACTGTCACTTGCAAAATTAGCATGCTTGAAGCTAGTGTTCAATGAGGTGACACAGGGAGTCTATACAGTTGGCCTATCCCTGGGAAAACAATCACCCAGGGAAGAGAACTCTATAGGTCCAGAATGGCATGGCATCTCACATCCTACAAAACTGCCAAGGTGCTCAAAGTGGGGGATGGTAACATCCCATTTTTCCTGGGCTAGGACTTGAATAAAAACCATTTAGGTAACAATAGAAAAACAAACAAAAACCCAGAGACATTGGAGTATGCAGACCAGATCTGCTTCTCCAGAAAAACAAAACAAAACAAAACAAAGCAGTTAACCTGTCTCATGACTAAAGGTACTATACTTTAGGCTTTGTCTTGTGGCTTGTCTATAAAATGTGAGGTGGTTACAGGCAATGGTGAAGAGGAAATTAGATTTCTTTCTTCTCATAATTTGACCAAACTCTCTAACTAAATCCATTTTTTTCTGCCCTAATTTATATAGAACACAGCAAAACTGAGGCAGTGAGCTATGGAGCAAAGTGTGGGTATCAGCAGGATGATGGTGTACCCCACCTCCATGGGAACAGAGACACCTGTCATTCTGAGCTTTGCAGTATACACTTCTTCACTGGGATGTTCGCTCATATCATTTATAACAAGCCGATAGCAGTGAGTGGGTTGTAAAAAAAATGACAAGAAATAGAAACCATTGGAATCTCCAATTTGCAGTGGAGCTGGACAGAAGCTGAGGTAACTTGGGAACACACTGATTATAATTACATTCCAAAGTGCAAGGAGGAACAGACTTGGGGAATCAAGCTTTTAACCCATGGAGCCTGTTAGCTCTGGGTAGTGTCAGAATTGAATAAATTGTAGGACTCCCTGTGGGTGTCATGAGGAATTGGAGGATTGCTTGGCATTATAAACCCCCACACATCTGGTGTCCAATATTATGAGTAGGAAAATAGGATTTTTATTGTGTTATTCTGTTTTTCTTTTCAATTTTCTGTGTGGCACAATTTTGTGCTGGGCTCACTGAGGAAGGCCCTGGTTTGACTGTCATTGTGATAACTTTTACAACACCAGTTATGATCAGCACTATGGTCCTCAATCTTGTCATCCAAACTGGGGTCCTCAGGCCAGCATTCTGCTGACTTGTACATTTTGCGACTTGTGAAGAATGGAGAACATTAGAGCTGGGGAGGTGACTCAGTGGTAAGAGTTTATGCTTTATTGTCCGAGTATGAGGACCTGAGTCTGAACCCAGCTTCTAGGTAAAAGCCAGGAGTGGCTCTGCACACTTGTAATCAATGCACTGGGGGGTGGATACTAGTGGATCTTGAGAGCTTATAAGGTAGTCAGCAGAGATTGAACAAGAATACGCAGGTTCAGTGAGACCCTGCTTTAGGGCAGCAAGGTTGAGGGTAATAGGAGAGACATTTGACATTCTGCTCTGGCCTCCACATGCATGTACAGGGCACATGCATTCTTACACTCACCTCCATACATTCATAATGCACATGTATGTGTGCATGTACACACACACTCACACACACACACACACACACACACACATACACACACGCACACACAGAGTAGAACCTGAGGCTCTACCTCTACTGTGAACCTGAATTCCCACACATCAGCTTGCTTTCTAAAGTTACAGGATCACATCCATAGACCTTGATCTTCACTTCATCCTACAACAAAAATTCTCAAGTAAGTGAGGTCCTCCAGGAGTGAAATGTAGTTTCCATGTGAGATCTTTGGTGGATCTCTGAGTGCAGCTATATTTGGTAACCACTGATCTTGAATTTCAATAGAAGTACTATAGTGAAGTCCCTTTCCAGATTTGTCTTGCCTTGACTTACAGGACTCAAAAATAAAAGAGTCCATGAGTGCATGCAGGGAGGAGGCTATAGATGTGAGGAAGGTGGCACAGAGACAAGAGTGTAAATAAAAATGGGCATTACTAGGTTGAACAAGCTAGCCAACGGGGCAACATGGAAAGAGTTTCTCTGTTTCTTCCTGGAAACTTCTCTACCACACCAATCCTTTGATGAAACTCATGGTAGAGATATCTCCAATTTATAACTCCTCAATTTCTTACTTAGGGTTTCACTGCTGTGAACAGACACCATGATCAAAGCAATTCTTAAAAAGGACAATATTTAATTGGGGCTGGCTTACAGGTTCAGAGGTTCATTTCATTATCATCAAGACAGGAACATGTCAGTGTCTAGGCAGGCATGGTGCAGGAGGAGCTGAGAGTTCTACATCTTCATCTGAAGGCTGCTAGCAGAATATTAACTTCCAGGCAGCTAGGGCAAGAGTATTAAAGCCCACACCCACAGTGACACACCTACTCTAACAAAGTCACACCTTCTAATAGTGTCACTCCCTGCACCAAGCATATACAAACCACTTAGCATCTCCTATGATAAACTTTATCTCACCCTAACTAGCTTTCCTCCACTCAGTAGACCGTGGACCCACTGCATGCAGAGAAAAAGTATGGCTACTGATTTTATGTGGGTCCAGGGATCCCTAACTCCAGCTTCCATGCTTATGGGGTAAAACCTTATGTACTGAGCTCCTGCCCCACCAAAGCTACTTTATTATATAGGGAGTGCCATTAGTTTGGTAGATTTATTCAGACTCTTTATTCATGTTTATTTATTTAAATCTGAACATCTACATACATCCACTTTCTAAAGAGCTCGGCATAACTTTGAAAATTCATTCTGCTTTTTTAAAATTTTCATTTGGTCCTCATTCTTCATGAGTCTAAAGTGGCACCATGGCTGTGGGGCACGTAATTGATGCTATCAATGTATCTTGCTTTCCCATGAAGCTGATTCATTACCAGGCTAAAAAAGAGTTTTAGAGAATTTCTCTTTTTCAATCAACCTCAAAAGGCACTATTGTTTTTTAAGTTTTGATTAAGCTGCCTTCTTTGTGAGCAACTAGAGTACTTGCGCATGGAATATTTGTAACTATTTATGAAGTCTCTAATAGTGACTGTACTGTCTTACTCCTTTAAAGTAGAGGAAATTTTTTCCTCTTTTATTTCTTTTTTTAATTTTTTTAAACTTTTATTGCATTATGATGAAAAAAGTTGCATGATTTCAATTTGTCAGAATTTGTTAACATTTAAAAACATATTTTAAGTAAATAGAATTAAATCACATTCTTGTTTCCCTTTTGTACCCCAGCTCCTCCCAGAGACCCCCCTCTTCAATACCTACAATATCTTTTTTGTCATATTCCTTAAAATTTATAAAATATTATAACAATAAAAATGAGTATTATAAAAGTTGTTTGATATAAAACAACAATCAATTTAACAGTATTATGTAGATGCTTGTCTGCAGCAATACTGAAAATGCACACATTTTTCTCAGTATAACTTTCAAATAACTCCAAACATATTAACTGTATATTTCAAAATATTACATCACACCTAGTATTTTCCTACGATTTTTAGATACAGACTTCCTGCTATGGTCAAAACTATTTGACTTGAGTGGATGACCTTATTCTCAGCCCACAGAGAACAGGTTATATTCATTTCAGAAATGGTGTAGGTATTAAGATGGTCTATCCATAAAGTCATTCACCAACTGTTTCAATGAACAATGGTTCTGCTTGGAGGGTGGCACAGACATTAAGTGTGGGTAAGAATCTTGTTCATCGGCGGTGATAATTTGGAAAAGCATTCAACTCAGAGAAAGAGTAACTTTTAAAGTCCTCTTCTTCAAACTTGATACAAGAGCTACAAATGTCAAGCAAAGCATTCAGTCTCACTCTTTGTTGTTCTCTTTCCTACAAGCCACCTCCCAAGTTAAGTGTCTATGTCTGTCTCCTTTGGGTATATAAATACTTTTGAAATATACAAGCTGTTCTGAAAACCATAGTATAGTGTAAAAACATG
>NW_022196913.1:44577178-44630066 GCF_008632895.1 Mastomys coucha | reverse complement strand
CTTGCATTTCTGGTGTGATGGTGTGTCCAGGACTTGCTATGGTGGGAGAATTGGGTTCTGATGATGCCCGGTAACCCTGATTTGTGTTGTTTATTTTCTTATGCTTGCCCCTCGCCATCTGGTTATCTCTAGTGCTACCTGCCCTTGCTAAATCTGACTGTGATCTTGGTTGTATCAGAACTCCTCAGAGTCTCTGTGACCCTGTGATTCTGGGATCATGTGACCCTGGGTTTGTTAGAGCACCTGGGAGTGCAGCAGCTTCCTCTGGGTGTTGTGGGACTGGCTGTGGAGCCTGGGCCCAAGGTCCACTCAGGACACCAGCCCAGAGAGACTGGAAGGAACCCGAGCCACTCTGTTGGTGGAGTTCCTGTGTGCCTAGTCCCACTGGTCTCAGTTACCCCCGGGTGTTGGGACAGATATTGGGTCCTCCTCACCTCTGATCCTGAGAGTGTCAGAGCGCCAGGGAGTGGAGCTTCCTCTGGGTGTTGTGGGACTGGCTGCAGAGCTTGTGCCCAAGGTCTGCTCAGGACACCAGCCCAGAGAGACTGAAAGGAACACCTCCCCTTTTATTTCTATGCAGCAGGGAATTCAACCTCTTCAAAATGAAGGAGAACTGAATTTGCACTTTTCGTTTAGTGTATTGGGAAAGGTTTTCTTTGTGCACTTTGTAGTTCAATGTGATAGAGATTCCAACACTAGGCTGTCTCTGAAAGAGCAGCCATTGCAATCCCTTAATTTGCAAACTGTGGTCCACAGTTTCTGGGATCTTTCTGGAGAAGATGTAAAGCTTTCTCTGTCAAAATATGTGGCCAGGATGGAGCACAATGCTGAGAAAGATTAGATTTCAGACAGGACAGAGGTAGTAGCCAAAAAAATGGCTTCATCTGAACACAAGTAAATGTGAGTAGGAAATGCAGGGGAGAAAGGCCTTTCAATTCTTCATGTCATGGAATTTTCAGCAACTATTTTCCGTGCCTGCTTATAGTTTCTATACCTGATTACTTTGAGGTTAATTGACAGCTTTTACTTGGGGATGTAGGTTCCTCTCAGTCAAGGTTCACTTAGGAATCCATGTAAGAGACTTTCAGCTGCCTCAGTTATGTAGAATGAGCTGCGTTTTCAGTCACCCTGAACCTTCCGTTTGCTTTCCGGAAGTGTCAGGGCAGCTCAGCTCCGAGCCTAGTCTTGGAGTATCACACATGCTCGTCTTCAAAATGTGGATCCTGATTGCAAAGTCTCATTGATTGCGTATTTCACGGATCCCTCCGCTGCTTCAATGTCTGTATATGGAAAAATGGAGATAATACAGCTTACCCAGGGTGCTGCTGGGGGCGGGGGGCATGAACAAACTCCAGAAGGAAAGCAATCTCCTCAGCAGTAGAGATACGTTAGTACATATCCTTTAAGGAATACGGTACCTTTACTTAATGTATGATTTCAAGGAATATGGCGCCTTTGCTTTTCCCTGCTTTTAAGGACGTTAGGCTTTGGCCAGTGGTTAAGTAGTCTTTTTGTGATTCCTTTGATCTCATCATGGCGGCTTTGTCTGTGCTAATACAAGTGATAACTCACTTTTCTCCTAGTCCTAGAAAATGGGACATTTTCATTCACTGTGCTAAGCATAGATAAATAAGCGTGAGCCTTGGAGATAAAAGACAAGGTTACCCCAGCCACCGGTTTGATGATGAAGAATGTTTTCATTTAGACAAAAATCCAGGTCTTAGGTGCATTAGTGAGGTAATGGTGTTCCTTAAAAAAATATCACTCTGGAACATTATTCTCCCTTCACTGTGATGCAGCCAATGTCTTATTCTTAGCTACCTGACAAAAGGCTGGGAACCCACCCTAATGTGTGTCCTGCTATGTGTAGCTGGTGTCAAGTTGAATATGAAGTAAAATGAAGGGGAGAAACGTGACCATATAAACAAATAGCCCCTGTTGCTTCTCGTGAACCGGTTTGTGACACTAATCCAGACACGCATGCCAGGGGCAGTTGAAATATGCTTTGAATTACTTGCAGGGACGCTTCCGGGACCACTCATATGGCATGATTTATGTCCCAATGTTTTCAATCAGATTCCAGGGATCGATTAATCACACCATCAATAACGAAGAAACAGGTGTGTTTTTGAAAGCCATGTGCTTGCCAAGGGCAATCTGTTTTCCCCTGTTGGGGCCAACTTATAAATGCTGGTTGAGGCTTTCTTTCTTTTTTCTTTTTTCTTTTTTTCTGGTGCTAGGGAACCAAAAGTGAAAGGCATGCTTAGAGAAAACAGGTATGGGTTTCTAATTCAGAGACTATGAGTCTACCACCGTGAATCGTACATCTGAGTGCCAAAGCAGGCAGGAAACCTGGGCTGCACTGAGTTCACTCTGGGAGAATCTGTTTTGCTGCTTGGAGTGATGGTGAGCGATAAATTTAGATTACTTCACAGAAGTGACCATAAGATCTTTCTTTGAGTTTTTGGTTTCAAGATCATACTTTTTCTTTCTTTCTTTTTTACCCTCTCTCTTGAATTTTCATTCAGTTTACTAAGTGTGTATAACAGGAAGGGAGGAAGTGTGGATGAGAAAGCATGATAAATTTATGGAAAATGAAACACAGTTGAACAAGCATTGTGTGATGATGGAGAATAAGAATGATTGCCTTAGGGAGGTGGGAGTGGGGTGGGTGGGGCAGCATCCCAGCGAGATGGCAGAGAGTTCACAAGCTGAGCAGAGCTCAGCTATAAACCTAGGCTCCGGAGTTCAGTTGAAAGCTGAGGGTAAGCTTTGTATGGTGCAACATGCCTGTTATTCCAGCCCTTGAAAGGCTGAGGCAGGAGGATAGCAATCTCCGAACAAGCCCAGGCTACATAGCAAAACCCTGTCTCAATATATATATATATATATATATATATATATATGTATATATATATATATATATATATATATATATATATATATATATATATATATATATATATATATATATATATATATAACAAACACCAACATTTTCTTGCACACATATACAGGGTTTGGTTTTCTACATAAAATGATACAAAGGTCTTCAAGCCATTAGCTTTAAAGCAATGAATTTTGTAGTTTGTGTGTTTGATGAAGTCTTTTGTTTTTTTGTTTCTGTTTTTTGTTGTTGTTGTTTTTTGTTTTTGTTTTTTCTGAAACTGCTCTATTTCAGAACACACTGACTGGTTTTCTCCTTCCTTCCCTTTTGTGTCAGCCTCCCATCTCCAAATGTGCAAAAACGTCACTGTTGGTTTTACAACAGTTCTGGAGCCTAGAAGTCTGCTTTGAAGTTTTTTAAAAGAATATTTTTTTCATGTACTTTAATAGTATTTCTTTTCTTCCTCCTCCAACTCTTCCTAAGTTCTTTCTACCTAGTTAATTTCATGTTCTTTCCCCATCAAAATAAACCAAAGCAAATCAAAACAAACAAACAAACAAACAAAAAGCTATGTATACACAGACATACCTGCACACATGCACATAAGCAGGTATACACAGTCCTTTGTGTTAGCTAACTACTCCTGGACATAGGGCCTACCCTGGGATGTGACTGATATATATATTCAGTGTCACTCTGCTGAAGAACACTAACTTTGCATCTCTCAGTTGCTATCTGTTTCAAATGGCTTCTGGTTTAGGGGTGGGGATTTACTTCACTTCCTGTTCTTGGTGCTGGGATTTGTCTGGTTTGGACTTGTGCTGGTCTTCTGCATGCTGTCACGCTCTCTACATGCTTGCTGTCCCTGACCTCTCTGAAAGATGCTGTTCTCTTGAAACTGTCTTCTTCCTCTGGGACTTCACAGGCTTCCCGCCTCCTCCTCCACATAGATCTTGAGGGGATGGAAGAGATAAAGACATTACATTTATGGTTGAGTATGGCAAAGTCTGTCACTCTCTGCGCATTGTTCAACTAGGGATCTCTGTGTTAATTGCCATCTATTGCAAGGGGAAGCTTTCTTGTTGAGGATTCTGATGAGATCAATAATAACTTTTCTCATCCAGTAGTCTCGAAGGCTATAGGAGCCTAGTAGACTTAAACTGAGGTGCCGGCTAGGTCGCTTCCATATAAGTGTTGTAAAGGACAATGAGTGCTATTTCTCTCCCTAGCTTCCAGAATCAATCTTTGGTTTTTAGGACCATGCCCTCAGCCTCCTCCCTCTTGTACACTTGTGTTTTTACCATGCACATATCTGTATTTGTGTTCAAGTTTCTACTTGAACTGAAAAAAATCAATTAGACCCATCTTAGTGATCTTATCTTGGTTTCAATATATCTGAAGACTTTCTTTCTAAGTCTTCTTTGTAGGTCCTGGGCTTTATATGCCCACTTTCAGAGAACTCTTTCAACTTAAAACACATTGCAAAATTATGAAAAACAATGGAAAACCTGGGGGAGGGGATAGCTAAAGTAAAGTATTTGTCACACAAAAACCAGAGGACTTGAGCTCAGATCTCTGGAACCCACATAAATCCAGCAGGAATACATGTACCTGCAAGTTTGTAGACTGGCTGAACTGGCTTATGCAGTTACTAACAACAAAGAAACACAGTCTCAAGCAAGGCAGAAGGTAAGGTAAGAAATATCAGCCAAGGTTGGCCTCTGACCTCCAATTGCATGCTGTGGCATGTGTGTTCTCACACACACACACGCACTCAAACACACACAAATGCACATATACACACAAAGTCACAAAGAAAAAGAAAACAACATAAGAAATAGTTTAAAATATAAGAGATTATAATTTAATTTCATTCATTTTTATTATTTCAATATAATGTATGAATATGTCATCAATTATAAGATATATATAATTACATTAATTACAGTAATGAACCTAACATATGACACAAAAACTGAAATAGATTAAACTCTTTCTCCTTTATCAGTCACAGATTGGGATAGATAAATCTTGGAGAACAGACATGAATGAACTCTTTTGTTGTATTTTATTGGTTGATATATTAATTCATTTGATAGAAACTGGTAAAATTAGAGTTTACTCTTTTATGAATGTTCTAGTCTTTGTTCCATTGCAGTGAAAAGACACCATAACTGAGGAAATACTTAGAAGAGAAAGCCTTTAATTGGGGCTTGCTTTCACATTTCAGAGGTTTAGTCCATTATCATCATGGTGGGAAACAAAGCAGGGAGCATGGTTACATACAAGAAAAATGGTGCTGGAGCAGTAGCTGAGAGTTCTACATCTGGATCTGGGGCGGTAGGAGAGAGAGCCACTGGGCTTGGTTTGAGCTTTTGAAACCTAGCCTACCCTCAGTAACACACTTCCTCCAACAAGGCCACACCTATCCCAGCAAAGCTGGCCCTCCTAATCCTTCTCAAGTAGTTTCACTTTCTGATCCAAACATTCAAATTGTATGAGGTAGGCCATTCTTATTCAAACTACCACAATGAGGAATCAATTTGTATATGTTATATACTAATTTAACTGTTTCCATTTTAGTTAATATTTTTGGTTTGCATACAGAGAAGCAAGCTTCACTGGGTCATTTTTCTATCTATCTATCTATCTATCTATCTATCTATCTATCTATCTATCTATCTATCTTCTATTATCTATTTATATTCTGTTCACACTTTTCTCTTTCCATGTCCTCCCTTCCTCTCCTGCTGGCTCATTTCTCCTTTCAAATACTCTCCTCATTCTGCTTTCAGGACATGTATATTCTGTTACTCTCTTTTGCAGGTTTGTCTTATTAAGGTATAATTAATATGCAATATGATTAGCATGATTTCGATAAATGTACTACATTTATGTAACCAAAACCACAACCAAGACATAGAAACTTAATCAACCCCCCCAACCACATCTTCTGAATTCCTCTGCAGCCAACTCTTCTCTCTATCTTAGACATAGTAACTCCTATGTTTTATCTTTTTATAAACTGTCTTAGAAATAGAACTATATACTATGTGGGACTTGAGTCTATACTCTTTTCTTAGCAAACATGTTTTAGATTTATTTAGCCCCTAGATGTACCATAGCTATGTATTGAACCATTTGTTGGTTGAGGGTCATTTGGGCAGTTTATATTTTCTAGCAATGAAAATCCACTGTTAACATTAACATATGAATTTTGTGTGCACAAAAATTAAGTTTTGTGCTTAGAAATTCATCTTATTAAGAATTTAAGAGATTCATGGAAGGGGCATTGGCCCCGAATAAGCATCTTGTGTACCCATTAGCCATTTATATATTTTGCTTTGTAATTTGTTCTTATGTTTAAGTACGAGATGTCCCCCAGTGACTCATGTGTGGAATATTTAGTCCTTAGTTGCTGGTCTAATTTTTGAAAGTGGTGAAGATTTCTGGAGGGGAGGACTCATTAGAAGATATAGGTTACTGTGGTACACTCTTAAAGGTTTAACTGGTACCTGGTCCCAGGTTCTCTACTTCCTATCTAATGAGATGCATATACTTAGCTGCAAGCTCCTATCACCAAAATACTCAACTGGTATTGAATCAACACAGCCTAGGACTGAAATCTCTGATACTATAGACAAAGTAAACCTTTCTTCCTTTATTTTGTCTATGTCAGATATTAAGGGAAAGTGAAGAAGCTGAATTACATGGATGTCTATCCATGTTCTTTACTCCTGGGTTGCTTGCCAAGTTTTTTTTGTTTGTTGTTAATTTGTTTTGATTTTATTTTTCAAGATAAGGACCTAACTAGGAGCTCTGGCTGTCCTGCAACCCACCATGAATACCAGGCTATCTTCAAACTTAACAAAGATATACTTTCCTATGCCTCCCAAGTGCTAGGATTAAAGGCATGTACCACTATACCCAGTGCCAAATTATTTTTCAATTCACATGTTGTTTTCAAATTCTGGATATAAGCTATTATATATACAACTTAAAAACAGCTCCTCCCAACCTGTAGTTTTGTTTGTTTGTTTGTTTTTGTTTTTGTTTTTTCCATTTTCATGTGTTTCATTGAACAGAACTTTTAAATGTCCCTCAAGTTCCAAGTTCTCTAAGTTTCTGGCCTCCAGATATTGTATCAAATCGAGATATCACTGGGAAGGAGTTTTGGGGGAAATTCCAACTCCACATTACCTGGTCTTAAGAGGCAGATTCTCCAGGCCAGACAAGTTTTGTCATGTTGACTCTTACAAATGCTACCAGAAGAGCATGGGAAAGCATCCTGTGCTTCAGAGGACAGTGTAGCCAACCTGAGTTCACTCTGAGCTGAGTTAGTCATGGTGCGTCACTTTCGAACTATGGAACTGTGAGCTTAATGGGTATTTTATGGTATTAGTTTCCTCCTCCTGTGTTTTGAAGCAATAGAAAATTAGTATGAATATCTTTTAGAGATGAAGCTTTCTAAATTTGAAGAGTCAACTTTTTATTTTCTCGTTTCATTTTGATGGTTATTTTGGTGTTGTATCTAACTATGAAAGATTAGCAAGGCCATGAAAAATTTTCATCTAAAATCCAAACAGTTTTACCTCTAATGATTATTTCTTCAGTACAGTCTTAAAAGAGGATACTTTTTTTTTTAAGTGGGGCATGGCTCTTAGTTTTAAAGGCATACTTTTTTCTTTATAATTATACTTTAAATTCTCTTCTTATATTTTCTTTTATTTTTCAAGCTGGGTTTCTTCCATTTGTTCATTGACAAGACGGTGACTTTGGTGAACAAAACCTTACTGGCTTGGCTCAGGGTTAATTCTTATTGACAGCTTACTCACCAGAATATAGGTCACACTTATTTTTCTGTCTTTGTCTTGTAATGTTTGCTGAAAATGGGACATCTTAGCCAACACACCGTAACAAATAGGATTCTGGATGTTTTCCTTGAAGGCTTGTTTATTCTCTTTTGTTTGTGTTATTGTCTGGCTTGTTTTAATTTTAATAAAGTGTTGCACCTGTTAAGTCGGTCTTCCCTGTGATGTGTGGCTACTGATGTTAAATTGTCAATTCATTTTGTCAAAATTGAATGATTAAATTGTAGTTATTGCTATTACTAATTGTGTGTTTGTCTCTCTGTCTCTGTCTCTCTGTCTGTGTGTGTGTGTGTGTGTGTGTGTGTGTGTGTGTGTGTATGTGGTGCGCGCTTGCAGGTAGGCATCATGTGCCACACTGTGCATGTGGAATCAGAGAATAACCTTTGAAGGCAGTTTTCATTTTTCATTTTTCTTTTTTTTTCATTTATCATGAGTTCTAGTCTTCAAACATAGATCATCAGGCTTGTGTGGTAAAGTGTGGTAAGTGCTTTAACCAGCTGAGCCATCAATGGATTCTGCAGAGGCTTATCCACTCTTTCCTCTCTCTCTCTCTCTCTCTCTCTCTCTCTCTCTTTTTCTCTCTCTCCTTTCCTTCCTTCTTTCCTTCCTTCCTTCCTTCCCTTGCTTTCCTCCCTCCCTCTCTCCCTCCCTCCTTTCCTTCTTGTTCTGTTCCTTTCTTTCTTTGGTGAGGCTGGGAATTGAACCCAGAGTCTCTTACATGCAAGTACTGTATTGCTGAATTACATCTCCAGGCCTAGCACTGTTTTCAGTGTGTGACAAGTAGCGTTTATATGGCTCTTCCATGTCTTCATAGCTTTTACAGCTCGGTGCTCACGCAGTGTTCATCCTCAAATCCCTCTGCTGCCAGATCTGTGTGAAGGATACAGAGCACTTTCAAAACTCAGGCTTCAGATGTTCACAGCTGACTTTCTTCCAGGCTCTCCTGTTCTGTTTGGTGTACTTTGCATATTTGTACAGCATCTGAATTAACGGGTGGTGGTGTAGAGAGCTCAGGTCCTCTGAGTCTTCCCTGTAGTGTTATCACTCAGGAGTATCCAGCTCAGTATCCTTTGGCTCACCCCCAGGTTCTTCCTGCCATATTTCTGGCTGGTTTGTGACTGAGCTGAAGAGGACTTTCCTCTCTGAGTGGCAGACCCTTTTCTTTTCCTCTCTCCATTTCCTGTACTCAGTTGATAGGTGTGCTAAGACTATTTGAGATCCATTGGCTCTATAGTCTGTCATGTTGAGGTTTTGGATGGCATCCTGGAGGCTGTGAAGCCATTCCTCCCATTGCTATTTCGTTTTTATACTGTCTTAGTCAGGGTTTGTATTCCTGTGCAAAACATCATGACCAAGAAGCAAGTTGGGGAGGAAATGGTTTATTGAGCTTACACTTCCACATTGCTGTTCATCACCAAAGGAAGTCAGGACTGGAACTCAAGCAGGTCAGGATGCAGGAGCTGATGCAGAGGCCATGGAGTGATGTTACTTACTGGCTGGCTTCCTCTGGCTTGCTCAGCTTGCTTTCTTATTGAACCCAGGACTATGAGCCCAGGGATGGCACCACCCAAAATGGGCCCTCCCGCCCTGGATCACTAATTGAGAAAATGCCTTACAGCTGGATCTCATGGAGGCCCTTCCTCAACTGAAACTCCTTTCATTGTGATAACTCCAGCTTGTGTCAGGTTGACACACAAAACCAGCCAGTACATATACCTAACATATTTTTCCTAAAGGTCCTCATTTATTCATGTATATTTCTTACTTTTTTATATAGAGAGCATTTCACACTTTATATTAAATTATCCACTAGTTCTAGTATCTGGGTAACAATGGATTCTGTTCATACATTCATTAGGTTATTTACTTATTGATTTGGTTCTTTATTTTTGTTAATATTTTAAGGGTTGACATTGAAAAGAATCAGTTCCATTTTGGTATTCTCTGGCATTTATGTCATTCTACTTGGATGTCCATGACTCTCATTTACTTTCCCTTCCACACTTGCTTTCAGGGACCTTTTTTTCCTCTTCAATAGTCCACCGTGATCTCATGTCACCTGTATTCCATTATCAATTCTCCCTGCCTTTAAGATCTCTTTTTTCAGCCGGGTGGTGGTGGCGCACGCCTTTAATCCTAGCACTTGGGAGGCAGAGGCAGGCGGATTTCTGAGTTCGTAGGCCAGCCTGGTCTACAGAGTGAGTTCCAGGACAGCCAGGGCTATACAGAGAAACCCTGTCTCAAAAAAAAAAAAAAAAAAAAAAAAAATCTCTTTTTTCTCTGTCATGGTACCTCGCAAAAGGAGAATCTACATATTTCAGGATGTTTAATGGCTTTTCGATCTCTAATTACCACATAAAATAGGATTACGTGTACTGTGGCAGTATAGATATTTCTGGACATTGCCAAAGTTGATAGCAAAACTGCTCCTTGTTTAGAACTACTTCTTGGACTCATTTCACCTCATCTTTTTTTCCAAGAACCTGTGGAGGCAGTGGAGCAATGCCAGGGGGTGAGAGTGAATCCCACTTGGGTTTGAAGATTCTGTTGGCTCTTATTCTCACATTAGGTCATTGTGCTAATCAGTGCACACCGTAATAGAATGGTTGAGAGGACAAAGTTAAAAGAAGGAAAATTTTATTCTGGTTTACAGTATCAGAGGCCTTAGCCTGTGGTCCATTAGTGTCATTGACTGGGCGTGTGGTATATTATGGAGAGAATGTGGTATTCATGGTAGCTGAGAGGCAGTGGGGAGGGAAGGATGGAAGAGAAAGAGAGAAGGGGACAGAAAAAGCATGTTGACATCCTAGGTTGAGTGTTCAGCTCTCTAATTTCCATGGGACCACACCTCTTCATGGTTTCACCACTGCCTGTTAGTATCAACAATGAGGGAGCCAAGCCTCAGATATTAGGTTTTTGGGGAAACACTTACCCAAATCATTCAGGTTTTGAAACCTGTTAATAGGGTTTCAGTTGATCTCTTCTTCCTGGTTTATGAAGGGTTTGTGCATGCGTCTGATAAAGGCAGTTGGTGTTACTTCTTGTAGGAACTTGAATCATCTCTAGATTTTGTGTCAATGGGTCCTTAGTTCTTATCAGCTCTGTGGGGAGTCACCGTGTCTTCACACCCTTCCAAGGTCTGTCTTATATGGTTCTTTTCACTTACTCCTCAGTATAGATTTAGATAATAGAAGAAAACACTTGAGTAGAAGGAACTTGAGAAGTATATCATTGTGGTATCAGGCCTAGGCTCTTCACTCCTTAAGAGTTTCAAATTCTAGGCCTGTGGGGTTTGGAAAAGAAGATGAATGAGCAGAATATGTTCAGTCTATTTGCTTATATTTTACTTGACTTGTGTCTACTTTTAGTGCCAGGTACAGAGATTAATAATTTGTGAGCACTCTCTCTGCCTAAGGATCTAGAGAATTTATTTGACCTGCCTGTATATAAATGGTATGTGTCTTATGACAGCTTTGAATATATTCTATTGTCTTAAATCTACTCTTTAAAGGGACCTATCTACCTTTAGAACATTTCATTTATAGTAGCTATGTTTTAAGCTCCCAGGGCTTTTTTGACACTGCTCTAGGCTCTGAGGATACAACAGTGAATATTGCAAACCCTGTTTGTCCTTAAGGTTCTATGCTTCTGTGTGTGGTCAGCCACATGGAGGGAAGGGACTGTCAGCCTGGAGTAAATTGCTGGCAAAGTTTGCCCATCTCCAACCCATCAACTGCCAGGCCAGCCACAACTGTTTACCCTCTGTCAGCAAGCTTTGTATATTGCCAGAGGATCAAAACACTGGAATTTTAATTGCAATCTTCTCAGTTTTGAACAAGGGCTCGATATTTTAAAAACTATTATGCAGCATTCAATAAAACACGTTTGTAGGCAGGCTCTGGTGTGCGACCTCTGTCTAACTCCATCTTTGTCCTTGCTGGTCTGCTTGAGAAGAGAAATGCAGCGGAGTGACAGCATTCCCTTTGCTTATCCCTCTCTGAAAGCAACAAGCCAGTCGGCAGAGATTTGGCCATGCCAAGGCTTGATTTGCAGCACAAGTTAACAATTCCAGTGAAAGCCACTTGGAGAACCGTCCTTAAAACAAACAAAAAAGTGACCATACAGATTAGCTGTGATTATTCAACCTAGACTTCATTAGGTGCAGTGGACAGGTGACTTTCCAATCAGAGCCACTGCTATGAATCTGATAGTCATATTCAAAACTGGATTTGAAAGAAAAAAAATGAGATTTCCAACATAGGAACCACCCTGAACTCCAAACCTGTGAGTGTTGTGGAATGGGCTCATTAGTTATCAAGGTAGGGGTTCCCCAAAATGTCCATACTGAAGGCAGATTTTTGTCCTGCAAATTACAGTTTGTTACATTGATTCCATTTTCATTTTCCAAAGCAAAGATAGTTTAGATAGAGTTGGTTTTCTAGGTGGATTAGCAAATGCAACATTTTCTGACTGGATCCTGATCTAGGTGAGCATTCAGTGGCTAGGCTTTGTGCAAGACGTGGTGGCTGAGTATTCACCTCTGAGTCACTGACTTTACTACTGACTGGCAAGTCCTGCCCACTGTCCTGTCAACTCATTCCCATTGCCCCCTCCTTTGCTCATGTCCCTTTTGCTTTCCTTTTGGCCCATGACTGTGCAGTCTGTCCATGCATTCCCCAGTGTTTTTCCCGAGCCATGGGAATCCCTCTCCAAGGGTCACTGAGTCTGTCCAGATTGCCTTCTTTCTTTGGCTTCTGGAATTCTATGTTCAGTCATTTGATTTTGCCATATCTCTTAGCAGCTGAAGACTCCTTCCTGCCTTTTAGTCAATGACTGTCCTTTACTTGGAAGGGCCTCAAATCAAAGTCCAAGAATTGCATTAGGGATACATTTTTATACACCGTTATTTCCATCAGGGCTGCAGTCTTGTCAGTCTTTTTTTTTTGCCCCCAAGTCACGTCATAGGTTTTCTAATTTTCCTTAGGGGCAAGGTGGGCTACTCTTTGTCAGCCTTAAGGTGATGTTTGCTCCTGAATTGTGAGGAGCAAATTTTGACTACAATTTCCCCAAATTCTAGTCACAGAAACTTGGGAGGTGAGATTCTTTCTTTGCAAACATTGCCTGACCCACCCAAACTTCCAGAGGTCCCCCAGGAGGGCCATGATCTGGGCCACGCCCATTGATCATCAGATGAAGAAAGGCTGTTTTCAATCTCCTTTCATGATTGCTCCTTTAAAATGACATAATGCTTGTTTCTAGGAAGTCACACACTTCAGATTCAGCTTTGTATATGTTCTATGACTTAAGTAGTGACATTATTTCACAGTTACACTCTTACTGTGCTGAGGTTCTATCTGGATATTTGTGCAGGCAGGTGAATAAAAAGCAAGGTGAGATTACCTTGAGTCAATGCTTTGTGAATATTCTATGGATATTAACAGAAGTGACATGAATATATTCTTTGGATAAAATCCACTTCCAATTACATGTCCGCAAAGTGTGTTTATGAAGATAATAAAATCAACAACTTTGCATGTCAAAAAAAATTCAAAAGATAAACATTAAGGCAAAATTCAAGGAAGTACAATGTTTTTTGCACATATTCCACAATGCTTCCACAAAATATATATAATTCAATCACTCTCCAGTACTATGCAGGAGGGGGGAGGGCAGTGGTGTCAAGTCCAACTTCAACATCTGCAAATTGTCTACATTTTCTTCATTCTGATTCATTTTTGTTTAATTCATTTACACTCATTTCACTTATTTTAGAAAAATGAACACTCTATGTAATCTTTGAATCTTCTATGTTACTTATATAAAAAGGAACAATCTTCACATGAGCCATGACTGAACAAAGGATCTTCACCTCTTCAACACTGACAGGTATTACAAGCTTGCACACACTCCAGGAAGTGACTTTAAAACACAACTGACAGCCCTGAGTCAGAAGCGTCAAGGGTAGCCATCATAGATCATGTGGTCTGTGTTCAGTGCTAGGCAGTGACAGTCATTTCAGAAGGGCCAATTCCAAGGGTAGAAGGTATCTTTGCTAAATTTTATACCAACTTAGTAAATGCTGAGGCCATTGTTCATTTGTTAAGAATTCCCATTCATTATAATCATTTGGGTTCCAGGACTATTAGAGGGCAATATTTTTGTCAACTGAAATAACTCAAGTAGAGGAGCTTGAAGTTGCTAACTTATTGGCAACTTATTATTAGTCATTTATTGCATGACCCCCAAGGAGATTTTAAGACTGTTAAAATCCCATTTACCCTCATTAAAATTTTAATAATCTGTATCTTTGCTGGATATTTGCAGAGATAACTGTTTGGCTCAAAACACATGTTTATTCTTAATTTTATCAGATTTTTTGTATTATGATATTTGCAAAAACTACATCATTGATTTTTAAATTTTTTTGTTTTTTGTTTTTGTTTTTGTTTTGTTTTGTTTTGTTTTTTAAAGATAAACACTCCAGTATCCTAAGGTATGAGAAGTTTACACTGGGTCTTGAATGAAGACTAAATTTATTGCCTTTTGAGCCAGAGATAGGAAATTTTGTTTCTCTGAATTGAGTCTGAATTTTTTCTTTCCTAGAGCTTGCTTTTGTTAAATGTTTTATGAGTGTGTACTGCTTCAAGGTTTTAGGAATCTGACTGAAAGAGGAAACATCCACAAGAAGACACCAGATTAGATCCCAATGATGTTATAATTATAATTCTTAAAACTATTAAGCTGAATCAGAGGCCCATAACTCCAAAATTTCTTTATGTATCTTTTGATCAGGCCAATTTATTGTGGCTTTTTCCCCTCCTCAGGAACTCGATTTAAATCTGTGTATCACCAGGGACAGAGAGCAGACAACATGGATAGAGAGGTGAGATTCATGTTAACAGTAGTCTCTTTTTTGATATTTCTCTTTTAAAGCAGCCTTTTTAGCTGGAGTTTTCATAATATCCATGCCGGGAAAGCACAGGACGGAGCAGAACTCCAGCGTCCTTTGTAGCGCTCATGAGTAAAGAGAGTGATTAACGAGCTGGGCAAAGAGCACAGTGGCAAAGAGTCTATAGACGTTAAACAAAAGTGCCTTCAGAGTTTCAGGATTCCCATGATCCATAAGAGGACCTCACTGCGCCTGTCCACTGTTTCTATTTTTGATTAGATTTATAAACACAGCACCACATATTTTCATGTGGCTTTATCGCCCCGGGGCAGAATTAGATTGACTGCGCTGAAGCTGGGAGGCCGGAGAGTTTTGGGCCAGGGCTGAAGTGAAATAAGTAGTGTAATTGTTTCTGTGGAGCGAACGTGGGACCTCTTCTGCTCTGAATTACACATGGCTCGGCCCTTTGACCTAAGCAGGCTCAGCCATGGCGGGCGCAGCTCCTAAAGTTGCACGGAAGGGTCATCGCCTAGCGAGCTGGAACGTCATCTGTCAGGCGAGATGCCAGCCAAGGACTCTATTCAATTATGCCCCTTCCTGGTGACACACA
Organism: Mastomys coucha; assembly: GCF_008632895.1. NCBI lineage: Eukaryota > Metazoa > Chordata > Mammalia > Rodentia > Muridae > Mastomys > Mastomys coucha. The sequence goes on along the minus strand of NW_022196913.1, from coordinate 44,614,809 downwards.
TTTTGCTACCACCTCAGCTTCATTTAACCCTCTGTCACATCCCTTATTATTGCATCAGGAAGTGCCAATGAGAGGCCTTGGTGGATCCGCAGGAACCGTGGATCTTTTGAGAGGTCCCCTGCACTCGGTTTTCAGCTTACTAAATTTCAGATCCTCTTCAGGGAGGTGCCAAACTATTCGAATATCAAGATGACTGTGCTGTTGAACCACTAAGGTTTTGAAAAATGTTCATAAGCCATGCTTGAGATTTTTTTTCCCTTAGTGAACTTAATTGAAACTCTTTCAAAACAGGTGGTAATTCAAAGACATGGCCCTTGAAATAATCATGGCTATAGGAGGACAGAGCTTTGAAAGAACTGCTACCTGCTGACCATTTTGCAGTGGCAGAGAATTCATATCCCTCAAATTTTGCAGTGAGTGGGATAAATGCATTTAGACGAAATTCTGTTGTCAAATACTTGGGCTTTATTTTTTTCTCAGTAAACAAAATTTCAAAAGTCACCTTAAGCGGAATACCCAAGGTTTACATTCAGACATTTGTCGTTAGTTCCAGTTATTTCCAAAATTAGTTCTGTCTCTGAAACAAGTTTTAAAAATTTAAAGTTACTTTCTTTCATTGCTAATTTTATAAGCAAACATCTCCATAACTCTTTTATAGGTCTGATAACTTGGAAATCATTCAGCTAAGCCTCGGTTTTAAGTTATATGGCATTGAAACATTTCCTTAAAAGTGCATAAGGTCACTTTTTAAAACTTGTATTAACTCAATCTAGGGACTCTGACACAAGAAAATGGAGAGGCCGTTATCAGATCAGTCACAACAGAATAAAAACCATAAGCTCCCCCCCATCATAGCTTGAATCCCTCCCCTTCCCCTCCATTGCACCTCCCCTCCCCCCTCATGATATTCTCATTAGCTCACACTACTGTTGTTCCCCACCTGATCTGACACAGAATGCTCAGAGCAGACAGGTGCAAATTGCAAGCTTTTCACTGTGGCTGTTTTTCTTTAAATTGACAAAGTAATAGAGCCCCAGGAACAAAACAGGTTCACAGGAATGAAAGTCTAAACAGGGACAGGCCAGCTGGCTAGGGGGTTCAACAGAGTGACCTGCTAAATCGCACCTCCAAGCCACTTGCCAGGGAAGGGCCCTCCAGTGTCTTTAGCCTCCGCCTTTTTTTTTTTTCTTACTGAGGGGAAGGTCCTGCTGAACCATGCTTTGGCTCTGATGTATTGTAAAAGCCAAGGTGAATGAGACCAGAATCCAATATACCTGATCTTTGTCCTCACTTCATCCCTGCCCCCCGCCTGCCCCCAGAGCAATTCAACATGGTTAGCTGGACCAGATTGATAATGCTTCTATCCAGGTCTTTCTTGTCTGATTCACATGAAGCCCCGAGCAGTGAAACAACAGTGTTCACCCTCATCTCCGCCCCCAGCTCCCAACCAGATGAATCTGCTGAGCTTGTCTTTCGAAAAACAACACTTGTTCTACTAGGAATACCCAAGTTCATTTCATGGAAGAGACGTGCCATGCCAGCCTCTGTAGGAATCAAAGGCACGCAATTTTGAAAAGGGACTGGGGACCCTGTCATCCCGAAGTGGCTTCTCTTTGTGACTACCCAGTGTGCCCTAGAACTGTTGCATGCAAGAAGCCATTGGTGCTCTGAGGCCTCTGACTTCCTCTGACTGTGGGATCTGCCCATGTGGATAAGGGTAGAGAGACAACTTGTTTACAGTTGGACAGAAAACAGCCAGACACAAATGAGGGCTGACGGTTTCATAGAGCACGCTGGCTGATCCCAGATGCAATGTGACTGCCCTGAACTGAGCGATGATCCGTACAGTATGCAGAATTCTCTCTCTGGCTGGTCTGTGCCCACCAGCCTTGAAAAGTCCTCCTCGCACTCCATGGCCTCAGCTGAGTGCAACCAGAGCTGAGCAGCAGCACCCCGGGATGGATTCAACCCGGGACGGATTCCTTCCGACAACGATCACATTCTTTTACAAACTTATGGATTTGGGTTGTCACTGGTTATAAATGAGTGTGTTGTTGCTCAAGTTGGCTTATTCCATGAGAGATTTCCTTTCCAGTTGAGAGTGCAGGCATCAAAAGGTATTTGGTGCTTTTTAGTGAAAAGAAAGAAGATATCATGGGGAACATGTCATTTTTTTTTTTAAATTTTCAGGTGGTATTTATTTATTTTGCTTTGTACAGATCAAAAATCATTGTTTTCATCCACAGTATATACTACATTTTTAAAAGTGAAAGAGAAATCAATTTGTTTTTACTTAAAAATATACATGACAGAAATGTGTTACAAGATGAGTGTTTTGGAGATCTATATGAAAATATGCTTATGGTTTACCCTACAGAATGCAGCACCATCATATTATGTATGTAACATGACACAGTATGTATGTATCTAATACCAAAATTTATATGTAACACTACAGTATGTATGTAACACTACAGTATGTATGTAACAACACCACAATATGTATGCAACATCACAGGATATAACAGTATACAGTATGAAAGTAATACCACAGCATGGATGTAACACCATCATAGCATGTATATAGCACCACAGGATGTATGTAGCACCATAGGATGTATGAAACACCACAGTATGTAGCAGCACAGTATGTACGTAGCACCACGCTATGCCTCCTTAAACATTTAAGGATACTGGTCTCATGCTCTTTTCACACCTCAATTAAAAAGGGTTAAAATACAAGATGAGAAACTGCTCATCCTGATTTCATGTAGAAAGCCACTTTGCATCTCAGCATCAATTGAACACAAAGGAGGGCGACCAGCCTGGGCTGTGGTCACTGGAGCTTTAGTTCAGATTTCTAGATGATTTTGTTTATCTTCAGAACTTAATTGCTGTCAGGGAGAAGTGGGAAGATGATGGTACCTATATCTTGTTCCTTTAATTTATTTGAATTTTGAAATATGTTGCAGATTATTTAGTAGGTTTGAGGGAATCTATTTAAAATGATACCACTTCCTTAAATGGTAATGGATGGGAGGACAAAGAGAGAAAGCTGGTGTTCTTGGAGGTACTGAGATGGAACTCTCACCAGGAGAGAGGTCCAAATTGAGAAAGGGTGGAGACAAACGCAGTTCACACTTAATAGAGGTGTCCATGTGTAAAGGAGAGAAAAGTCAGGAAATTGGTGGAGAGAAGTCGGAAATCACTCTTCATTTCCTTTTAAACACGTGTTAGCAGCTAAGAGGTCATGGAATACAAAATGTTACTTGGTAACCCTCCCGGGGGACTTATCTGGGGAGGGGTGTGCAACCAGACAGCGACTCCCTTTACAACACGTGAACTTGACAGATCATTGAGACCTTTCTAACGTTTGAGAGCAAGCGTGTGATTTCATTTGAAGTTCTTTGGAAGGAAACAAGGTCTATCCACAGGGCCACATCCTTCTATTTAAAAGTGCGTTTAACTCAATTGGAAAGGGCTGAAGTGCCAAATTTACTGAACCATGTCAAGAAAACTAGTACCTGCTGCTATCTCGGATGGAGGCTGTGAAAAAGAAATCACACTTCAACCTTGTTCTTAACGAAATGTCAGAACATGTTGCAAGCTACATTTCTAGGAGTTTACCTAGTTTTTAATGAATATGCTTTACTGCTTTATAATTGAAACAGAAATGATGTCAATTGTGTAACTTATATTGTAATCTATAGACTGTTATCTTTATTATATTGTTATTATTACTATCATCACCATCATCACCATCATCATCATCATTATGTATGTGGTTGTGTGTGTATGTTTACCAGGGTACATGTGTGTAAGTCAAAAGGCAATTTTATGGAGTTAGTTCTCTCCTTCCCCCTTTATGTGTGTTCCTAGGACCACACTGGGGTCACCAGTTTTGTGTGGCCTGTGCCTTTATCTGCTGAGCCATCTCAACAATCCCAGCCTATGTTAATTGATACCCAACTATAGTTCTATTCATTTAAACAATTTGTCGGATCTGTACCAGATTCCATGACAACCCCTGGATGCTGTTTATACCTTCTACACAGAGCGATTATGTCCAATGTACCACATACTCTATGGATATAAATAAATATTAGGAATTCAGAATTCTTTTAAGAAAGGTTTACCCTTCATTTTAAATTGTGTGTGTGTGTGTGTTTTCTAGAGCATAGAATCTCTCTGGGACGGATGTTTCAGGAGGTTTAAGCCACCTGGCATAATGTTAGGAGTTGAACTTGGATCTTTTAGAAGAGCAGACTGTTATCTTGACTACAGAGTCATCGCTCTAGCCCTGGGAAATTCAGAATTCTTAAACTGGAAGAAAAAGAAAACCTTAAAAATTACTGAACTTTAAGCAAGATATGCCCTGATTTTTTTTTTTTTTTAAGGAATAAATTGACATAGCTGTTGAAGGTTCTTAAAGATGTTTAACACAGAGTCTTGAAAAGTCTTCCAAACTTATCTGGAGCTTGCTAGGTAGCTCAGCTTGGTCTCAAATGACATCCCCCTGTCTTAACCTTCTGAGTGCTGGGACTGCTGATGTGCACTACAATAGCTTTTAACTCATCGTTTTACACAAGGTGTTACTTTCCTTGAACTTAAAGATCATCCTCCTGCCTCAGCCCCCTTTCCTCAAGTGCTGGGATTTTAAGACCATGTCAACATGCCCAGCTTCTAAATATCTTTTGAGTAGACTTATCTTCATCTTCAGTTTGGTTTCTAGTATATGAAATAGCTAACATATTGTATGGTAAACATCATTTTTAAAAGAAAAGACTCTTAGAAAACAGGACTTTCATTTTAGTTGACTTAAGACATATCAATTTAAAAACTTTTTTGTTGGTTGGTTGTCTGCGACACACTGTATAATTAATTGCTCTGCAATACTGTAAGGCTGCTACAAGTATTTTTGAAAGAAGTCAGACTTATTGTAAAAATTTTAACTAAAAATTGGAACACTAGGCCCCCTCCCCACCTCATCAGGGCCACAGAGTAGACAAGGTATTGTTTGTCATTTTGAATATCCTCCTCAGATATGGTCACGTGCTGTTTAAGCTCTGCATCCTTTGCTTGATGCTAAGGTGTCTGAGGTGGAGCATCCTTTCCATCATTTGCCGTTCCTGCAAACTTCATCTTTTCTGTTGTTTTACTTCTTATTAACTTGAGTTTTATCATTTGTCTGCATTTGGGTATTTCTATCACAGATTTTTTTTTTAAGTAAATTTGTCAGTTACACAGGATTCATTTGGAACTTATAAGAGTATAGAAGCTCTAATCATAGTTCTGGCTACACATTTCCAATTTTGACCACTCATGCATACTAATATTAACGGGCTTTTCAAGCATATAATTAATTTTAGTTTTCCCTGGTGAAGCACCTCACGAATTCTTTGAGACTCCTATAGACTATGACTCTTTTAGTATTTTGCAGCATCTTGCCTGCCACTGCAATTTACCAAGGTTGGATTGTATACATTCATTTAAATACATAGTATTTAAATCAATAATGACTTCATATATTGGACTCCAGCAGTTTAAAACAAATGTGGATGCAACCAAGAACATACAGGCAGCACATGCAAGCTGTCATGTGTGTGTGTGTGTGTGTGTGTGTGTGTGTGTGTGTGTGTGAGAGAGAGAGAGAGAGAGAGAGAGAGAGAGAGAGAGAGAGAGAGAGAGAGAGGTGGTTCTGTTCACGTGTATCTGTGTGGGCACATGCGTACCATGGCAAGTGTAGGTCTTCTCCTCCCACCTAATGACATAGGCTCTTTTATTGCTTATTACTGCATATGACAAGGTAGCTGGCCCAGGCCCTTTAGGATTCTCCTTTCTATACCTCCCATGTTACTGTAGGAGCACTCAAAGACATGCAGTACGTTTGGCTTATGTTTGTTCTAAGAATCCGAATGTAGGTCCTCATGCATGCCGGGCAAGCACTCTAACCACCGAGCCATCTTCTCAGCCCACATGCAGATTTTCTACAAGATAACTTCATTCTACCAAAATGAGATTGTATCTAAGCCCAGTCTGAACAAATGCAAATTGAACTGTGCAAGTTTTCCAGTGTTCTTAATTTGTTGAGGGCTCTTTGTATTAATTAAAAATGATGAAAACAAAGTATTTTAATGTGACCTTCATTTGGCATTTGTATTAACTTTTCTTATCCTATTTTATTTAATTCTTCCACTTCTGATGTTCAATTAGTGTTTGACCCCTTTAGGAGAGATGTAAATTAAATGACATTTCAATGCCATCCGCCATCCCATATTTAAAATACTGTGTTAGTTGTGGATCATAAATGATGATCTTCATTCTTTAGCTAATTTATTCATTTAACAATTTCCCTCCAGAAGTTTCAGCAGAAGGCTGTGAAGCAAACTAAGCAGAAGAAATCCACGTCGGCTGAATTTCTGATGGGTGAGCCTTGCTTGATGAGTTATTGCTCATAATTTGTGTAAGGATTAATTAACTAATTACAGACAAATGGCTGAGGGCGAAATTTTGCTCTAGCTTGTCAGGGTGCAATTTGTAATTATTTTAATCATTTATTCTTTTTTTTAAGAGTTAATTTTAACCTAATTCTGTTTTGGTGACATTTGAGGACGATACACTTGAGTCTTTCTGCACAAGAATTACTGAGAGTAATTTTCTGCTTAGCACTGGAATCCATCAGCCTATTGTATGATCTTCTGACCTCCTTGTTTTGCTCTAGTTAAAGAATACACAGACACTACCGAAGGTGCCGGGAATCCAGGTTTTAACATGAACAGCCCAGAACTCTCAGCACATCAGACTCCAAAAGAGAACGTTATTAGACATGACATGCTGGATCACACCCTTGCAGCTCATCCACAAAAATCCAGGCTGCCAGCCTCAGCAGGACCCAAAGGTGTGACTTCAGTCCTGATTACGCTCACACTTGGTGACGCTTACTGCTCTTCTTATCGGACCTGGGTATCCTGATCAGGAACCTAGCATTCCATTCCAGCATGCCTGTACAGCTTCTGAGGAAGATTTGTTTGGGGCTGGGGCAGGAGGTGATGCAGCTGAGGACCTGTGTAGCCGTTGGTACAGGTCATATACAGCTTTGTGGGTGAAGGATGTGAAGGAATAAATTCACTCTTCTTTGGGCAGTTGAGATGACCAAGTCCTGCAATGCCAGAATTCTAAGACTCTTGACTATGTTAGAGACAGGGCATTGAAGGTTGATACTTGACTATGTTAGAGACAGCGCCGTGAAGGTTGATACTTGACTATGTTAGAAACAGCGCTGTGAAGGCTGATACTTGACTATGTTAGAAACAGCGCTGTGAAGGCTGATACTGTTGTGTGTGGAGTGTCACCAGGCTAATAGAGTTGAGAACTAGGTTGATATTTTATTTTGGGCTTCAGACTGTAGCTGTTTTCCCCTTTACCTGAATCATATTTTCTGTGTAGGTTCTAGAAACACATGCAAGAATTTACAAATAAATGAAGAATAATTGCTTAATATTTAGAATTCCCTTATAGTAATGTACTTGTAAAGAAAAGTTCCTTTATTCTCTGGCTGAGGGGTCTCTCTGATCATCACTGCTTATGGAAGAAAATTTTCTCTCATTATAATCTCTCTGGCAATACCTATGGCTGTTCTTCCTGCCCTGGGAGCTGCATTTCTTCTAAGTTCAGATGAGTCTCTACCTACAAGGAAAGAAGTCATTAAAACTTGCTGTCTTTGCTCTCATCTTCACCCTGAACAAGCCGGAAGACATCAGAATTTAATGACCAAATAGCTTTTTGAGGGGAAACTCTGAAGTAATGAAGCATGAGCTGGCACAGATGTGCTCTCTGCTGGTCCCACTTAGCAGGCTCATCATGATTCCCACCTGTACAGAGCAGGCCCTCCATATCCCAGTAGGTTAGCTTGTGATTTTTAACTCCTGAGGCTCAGGGGAAATTCTGCCAGCTTAGCGGTTGCTACCCTCTGCAATCACATCATATCATCTATGTTCACATCAAACAGATTTAGTTTGGCTCTTCTTTTCATTGCATGGTGTATTGAAAGTGTTTTTCTTGGAAGTCCATGGCCCAGTGAAAGTATGGATAGCTAGCAACAGTGTACATCCATGAATATCTATGACATATTAGCCATACATTGGCTGCTGTGTGCACAGCATATCCTTTAGTGTCACAGAAGTTACATAACAGACAACAAATTCAACAGAGCAATTGAGGCAACCCTAACAATAATCAAGACCTTGTGATTCATAACCTGTTGTTTTTACTTAACATCTAAAAGTCACTCAATAGCATCTCTGTGTTCCAAGCATTGAAAAAGAAGGCTAAGTACAAGTAGTTAGACACACTACTTCTGTTCTTATGTCTTTTTCTGGAAATTAGTTCCCTGTCCACAGGTAGATGTAAAAGACTCTAGGAGATGTTGTTCGCAAGAAGCCAAGTGTCATGCTGAAATTGGAACTCTAATGCTAAAGAAGAAGGTATTGCATACTCAAGTCAACTGGCAGATCTTTTCCTAGGTCTATCTGGCTATTATCTTTATTTTATAACCAAGGGGGGGGAGGTATATTTTGTCTCATGATATCAGAGATTTATGTCCATGGTTATGATTTGTATTGCCTTGAGCCTAGGCCAGTATGGTATATCACTGTGAGAAAATGTGGCACAGACTCAATGTGGCAGAGAAGCAGATGGAAGGAAGAAAGGGGGATGAAGGAAGAGGAAAAGGGGAGAAGGAAAAAGAGTAGAGGAAGAGATGATAGAAATAGATAGATAGATAGATAGATAGATAGATAGATAGATAGATAGAACGAACAAATGCCTGATCATCACAGTAATTACCAAAGTAATGATAAGACTAAAATCTTACTTGGTAAAGCATCTTTCTTGGGGTTATATACAGTGGGGAGTTACAAGAGCATAGATGACTCAAAGCTATCTGCCTCTCTGAAAAGCCCAGACCAACATGGATGACAAGTCATGAAAATTCCATCTCTGGAGCTCCTGGCAGTATGTGCAGGCAATTCACAGACTGGAGATCCTCCTCCAAGAAGCTCTGCATAGTAGGGAGTCTCTTCTTTCCAGCAATTGTTTATTGTTCTTGTAACCTTGGGCTGGGACTTTGTGATTACTGTCAGTTTCAGGAACTTCCCGAGACTCGAGAGATGCTTACTTCCCAAGTATCATTAGGCTCCTTTCTCTCTCCAGGAGGGAATATTTTAATGTGGAAGAAATTGTTACCCAATTCAGAATCAGATAAATATGTCCTTCAGGTAAAAGTACATATTACCAGCAAACATTAGCCAAAAGAAAAAAAAATATAGACTATATAAAACATGAGTCACTGTAGTACTTTTAAATTTCTATGAGCTATCTTATTTTTTATTTATTTATTTATTTATTTTTTATTTTAGATATTTTCTTTATTTACATGTAACTTTCTCCATTCCAAGTTTCTCCTCCAAAAAACAAAGAAACAAACAAAAACAACAAAAACAAACCTCTGTAGCCTCCCACTTCCCCATGCCTGCCACCCCGCCCTCTCCCACTTTCTGGCCCTGGCATTCCCCTACACTGGGGCACAGAACTTTCACAGGGCCAAGCTCTTCTCCTCCTATTGATGATCAAATTGCAATCCTCTACTATACACATGCTGCCAGAACAATCAGACCCCTCCATGTGCAGTCCTTGGTTGGTGGTTGAGAGCCTGGGAGCTCTGAGGGTTCTAGTTAGTTCTATGAGCTATCTTAATAAAATGATAAAAACTTTAAAAACATCTTTTTAAGCTAACATCGTTAAAATAGTATACTATCAACCTACAATCAATGTAAAATGTCCAGTATTTTGAGTTTTCTTCCTTTGACAAAAAAGTATATGTATAATTTCAGATCTCAAGACTAGCAAGTCCCCATTTTCAACTTTCTGGGAATCATCCATGGACTAAGTATCTCTCTCAGCAAGATAAGAATGGGCATGGGAAGTAATAATTTTCATGAGTGATAGTTGGCCTGATTCTGGAAAACAGAGAAAAGCTATAACCCAAAGTAAAGCCAGGTGGAAGCAACCAAAGATGAAAAGGGTTTTATGGGGAAATCCAGGAAATGTTTAGCATCTGCACCAATCTAGTCAGACAGTGAAATAGAGAGGGGTTTACCATGTCTGTCCTGGAACACAGCCAACTTAGAAAAAGTACATTTGATGCATCACTCCCCCACTTTGGGAGAGCCTCTAAAAATTCAATTGCAAATGAGATGTGCAATTTTATGGTCTGTGAACAAGGGAGAATATTTTAAATATGTGAATTTAGAAACTGCCAGATAGCATAGAACACAACGTTCCTTTTTAAACAACTTTAAGAACATTTAGACCGTCTGCCAATGTGATTACTTAGGCAAGGAGAAGAGGCATACATTCCCCCCATGATATTGTTGTAATTAGCACAAATTATCATCTTACGAGTACATATCAGCACACTTGCCCCTTAAAGATGCATTTTGAAGGAAACCATTGTAAATGACGGCAGATTCCAATGCTACTTATTTACATGGGCCATCTCAAGGATATATAAAATTATTAGGTTAAAAATAGTGTCTGAGAGAGAAAGTCTAGAAGAGGGGTTTTCTAAAAATAAACTTTATATAAGAAAAGATCTTAAATTTATTATGGCTTGAACCCAGAAACAGAGTAAAAGAGCCATGAGTAAGTACACACCTGCTGTGGTAGTTTGAATGGCCACCAGAGGTTCATATATTCAAATATTTGATACCTAATCGATGAAACTGCTTGAAAGAGATTAGTAGGTGTGGCCTTCTCGGAGGAGGTATGTCACTGTAAGTGGGCTTTGAGGTTTCCAAACCCCATTCCATTTCCAGTTAGCTTACTCTGCTTCATGATCTAGTCTCAAGATGTAAGCTCTCGGCTCCTGCTCCAGTGCCATGTCTGCTTGCCTGCTTTCATGCTCCCCACTACGATGGTCATGGACTCTAACCCTCTGGAACCATAACCCCCAATTTAAATGCTTCCTTTTATAAGTTATCTTGGTCATGGTGTTTTCTCATTGCTATACCAAAGTAACTAAGACATCTGCCTTTGGAAACAGATGGAATGGACAGCTCCTGGATAGTCTGCTGGGATTTTAGAAGAGTTTGGATGTCCTCCTTATTTACTGGTGCATCCCATTGTGAAGACATCCTCACAAGCTTTGTAATGAGATCTTCACAAGGAAAGCTACTTGTGTTGCGAAGTTTGTGCTAGGTTCACATTAGGCATTTTGGTGTGGTGTGAACAGTAAGTAAATCAGGATAGAAGGTGCCATTCAGACCCCTCTGCCTGCTCTTGCTGCACCTGGAGCTGATCTGCTTTTGCATATCAACTTCCAGGGAAAACTTATTTCATATTCTTTCAGTGACTATTGGCCTTTCCTTTATATGCAGTTAGCAAACATAAGTCCACCATTGAATTTTCAGAGAAATGCACACACATCATTTGAGATTGCCTGTCTTCAGCATTGCTTTCTTCTTTCCTGTGCACACTGCTGTTCAGGTCCCAGCATCCTTGTCTATCATCCTCTTTGCTCACTGCTGGTGATGCGCCAGCCTGATGATAACTAGAGTTCTGAGGAAGAGAGACTGAGAATTCCACATGTTGGAAAGGAGAGAGGTAGAGAAGTCACAGCTGCTTATAATTTCAAAGAGAGCAAGGCTTTGGCACAGGTTTCTAAGCCAGTGAAACCTGAGGCTGGGTAGACAGAAAGAACATCTTTACCATTATGAATATATAACATGGTGATACTAAAAAGTAGTTAATGACCATTCTAAATGGAAGGAAAATGAAATCTGGGGCAGGTACAAGGAAGGGCCGTGGAAAGCATTTAGACAGGGAGAAGCTGTAAGAAGTAAGGAGAGAGTAGATAGCAGGCAGTTTAGCTAATGTCAGTGATGCAATTATAAATGGGAGTTTTGTGTTTATTTCTTCCATTTCTTTCACCCATACTATTCTATGGGGAAGAGAGAAAAGGAAACAACTAAAGTTACTCTGGTATGTAATAGGCAGATGAAACTAGTCTATTTGTTAAAAAGCAGCTCCTGGGATGCCTAGAGCACCCTTCCCATTCTGTTCTCTCTCCCAGACATCCAGGATGACAGCATTCCCATGATCCTCTGCTGTACATTTCAGGTGGCATCTCCCTCAGAGGCAGTTGGGCTATGAGAGTACTCAAGTGAGCATGTTATACCTAGAGCTCCTTGATGGTGAATAACACCAATGATTCTGAGCTGATTCAGATGGAAAGATTTCATGAGCTCAGAGAACTGATGGTGTCATTGGACAGAAACCAACCTGCCTGCAGGATTAGGAAGTTTGAAGTACAGCGATTGTCATGGTGGCACAGTCGCGTTCCGATAGAGGCTTCTCCACTGTGATGAGTTATTATCATGTTCATTCTTCTCTTCATGCTCTAGGGAGAGCACTCCATTGGTCCTGCCTAGACTACATTCTTACATCCTGGACTTATGACGGATGGTGGGGGCTATGTCCTTGCCCTCTGGCTTCTGCAGTGCTAGACAGGCCTCTGGAGTTATTGACCCATCATGCCTACATAAGACATGGGCCTGAAAAGATGCCTCAGCAACAGTCAAGACCAGCACCTGCTTTTCTGGAGAAGGTGGCTTCAGTAAGCCACATGGTGGCTTACATCTTCTTGTAACTACAGTTCCAGGGGATTTAATGGCCTCATCTGGTTTCCACAGGCAGAGCATGCAGGTAGTGTATAGACATCGATGCAGGCAAAACACCCATACATATAAAAAGCAAAGCAAAACAAAACTATGAACAATGGGAACAAGAAATAATAATGTAATTGGTGACAGGAAGCCACAGCAAGACAAAGGAAAAAATAAATGGATTAATCAAGAATTTACTTAGTATCCGCTGCAGTTCATATGTCCAGAATTATATGTTGAACAAATCTCACTATTGATGGAAACAAGCTGTGGTAGAAGAGGACATGGTATAGGTATAATTATTTGGACATTATTTCTGCACTATTTTGCTTAAAATTATGGATAGCATTAAATTTCCTTATGCATCTCTTTATTTTGATCTCATTCATTGAAGATGACATTTATTGGATATTTTCTAGTTTTCAGGCATTATTCCATGTGTAGGAACAGATGTGAGGAAGTAGACTTATAGGACTTCCATGATCCCCAGACATACTCCAGCAGCAAGATCTGACTGTGGAAACTATGGAATTTAGAACTGGCTAATTCCAGTTAATTGAACACATTCCAAAAGCAAAGGCTGTGTTTCTTTACATAAGGTTTGTATAAGTATTTTGTAAATAATATTACTTGAATTGGGCATTATAGAAGCATAAGACAAACAAGAAAAAGTGTGAGCACATGTGTGTGCACACTTGCATGTGTGTGTGTACATGTGTGTGTGTGCATATGTGTGCACATGTATGTGTGCAAATGCATGTGTATGCCTGTGCTTGTGCATGTGTCTGTGTCTGTGTGTGTATTCATCATAACACATAATATTGAGAATTCTCATCTGGATATGATGGGTTGTTGTCAAAATATATGCTCACTAAAAGTATTTCATGAAATTATATCAAGGCACAGAGGGACACAGCAGTTAGGAAAGCTGCTTGTCGACACATCTGGTAATCTGAGCTTTATTTCTGGAGTCTGTATGGTAAAAAGAGAGAACTGACTTTCTCAATCAAAATATACAAATAAGATGCAAAATAAAATTTTAATAGAGCTATACAATAAAGAACATGAAATAATCTCATGTTTAGATTTGGGTCCCATCCTCAATATATTTTATGAAGTATATTCCAAAATGTGAGAAAAATATGAAATCTAAAACAGGCTTATCTTATGTTTTAGGGGACTAAACCTATAATCTACCATATACTGAGCAATTGCTGAGTCACTGAATTGTACCCCCAACCCAATAACTTTGTGGATAAAAGTGACACAGTTGGTACAACTGATCCCAGGCGAGTTGATTAAGTTAAACCATGAGTTAGGACTGAGTATGTCTAAATATCTGTGGGCTAGAGTGGCCTACTCTGAACAGAGATTTCAAATGGAAGAATAAATGAGCTAGAAAAATAGGTTTTCATAAATCAATAACATGATTTGGCATCTTAGCAATTGGACAAGAATTGCTTCTTTTTTTTTTAAAAAAAAAAAAAAGAGAAACACAATTTTCTCTAGATATTGGATGAATTCCTTGGAAATATTTCTTGGCCACTAGAGTAAAATGTGGTGTGTCATGATGGAATTCTCCATTGAATTCAGCCTCCCCTTCCAGGGATCAGCATTATGCTCCCTGCTAGGGCTAGAGAAAAGATTTTAGGATTATAGTTCTGCTGTGTCTACTGCTCATGCCTATTGTTCTCCTCTCAGGTATTTATTCCTGAGTTTTAGGGAGAGATTCTTGACTAGGTTGTTGCCAGCATCCTTGCCAGCTCTCTACTGACCTAGAAGACAGCCACATCTCTTCCCTTGGCACTATTGTAGAATATGCATGGGAAACTCATGAGTTCAAGACTTGACCAAATCAAAGCAGATACGAGACAGAACATGGCTTGACCCAGAAATAATATCAGCTTGGATAAGTGTTGAAAGACACAGAAGTCCTGAGAGCTTGCATGGCTACAGCTTTAGAAATAGCAGGAAGTGATTTCTTGTGTGTGTGTGTGTGTGTGTGTGTGTGTGTGTGTGTGTTTAATTTAATGTGCATAGGTGTTTTTCCTGAATGTATGTTGATATAAGGGTCTCAGATCTCTTGAAACAGGAGTAAAAGACAGTTGTGAGCTCTTATGTGGGTGTCTGGAATTGAACCTGGGTCCTCTGGAAGACAAGCCAGTGTTTCCAACTGCTGAGTTATCTCTCCAGCTCCTCTTTTATGTGGCTTTATAAAGATGTTTCATGATGGGGTTTCATGATGGATGTGTGGTCATTTGATTTGATTTGATGTGTATAGGTTCTCAACAGTAGGCAAAAAGGCAGAGGCCACATGGTAAGGACAGAAAATGATAGGCGTACCACAGAAGATGGACACACAGTGAGTGCTGGGTTAGAGTTTTAGGATTGTTATCTTCAATTTGTTGTCTTCATTCCATATGAATATGAATGTTTGTGATTCAAATACGTGCAGATCCTTGTGTTCTATATCCAGCTTGAAAGGTGCACACACACACACACACAAGATGAAACATTTCCCCTGTACTGCACATAACCTGGGTGATTTCAGAAGTGATTTTGTATAAAACGGTTTACATTGTTCTCATTTATAGCTGTTTTTCCCTAAAGATGGAGAGCAGATATTGTATAAAATTTATAGAACGTGTAAAAATATATATTATTATTTTTTGCTTCAGGACATTTCAACTCTTATTAAGAAAAAGAAAATATATAGGAAAATCATTTGCTTTAGGTTTATTGAACTAACCTGAATTTGTGTCTTTAGAAACCATTTGGTTCCTAAGTGATTTTAATCTTTTTCATTGATTTAGAGAACTAAAAATAAACACCCAGGAAAGCACCCCTCTCACTGAAACATAAAAACATTGGACGTGGATATTTGACTGACATGATGACATACTCTAGTGCTTTAGACAAACCCAGATTTTACAGAGATAATATTTACATAAATATCTGATTAGTTATATAAACACTTTAATTGTCCTTTTCTTATTTTGTTTTTTTTTAAATATGAATTACAGAATTCTAGAAAAATTTCTAATTGGAAAGATTATTTTAGTCAAGTATTGGAAGTTTGGGAATGTCAATAAAATAGCAAAACTTTAATTTATTTTCTTCTCAAAAGACACTGCTTATCTATAGAGGCTCACAGAGACATGCCCAAGAAACAAAGGGTCCATTGTTCTTTGGTATGTGTGTGTTCAGACCTGCATATGTCTATGCACAGCTGCACTTGCCTCTGTGTACAGTTGTGACAGCCAGAAGGAGAGGCATGCTCGCTTCGTCAATCTCCCTCCACTTTAGCTTTTGGGTCAGAATCAGTCACTGACCTTGGGGCTTTCATTTTCAGCTATGGGGCTGATCAGTGAGCCCCCAGGATCTGCCTGTCTCTGTCCTCCCGCTCAATGGGTTCACAGACACATGTTAGTGTCAAAGAGCTGAACTCAAGCACTTCTATTTTAACAGCAAGCAGTTTCCTCACTCAGCCCCGTTCCCAGCTCTTCTTCTTTTTCAGGTTTATTCATATAGTTTATGTATAGAGTGCTGTCTTAATGTAAGCCAGAAGAGGGCATCAGATCTCATTACAATGGTTGTGAGCCACCGTGTGGTTGCTGGGAATTGAACTCAGGACCTCTGGAAGAGCAGCCAGTGCTCTTAACCACTGAGCCATCTCTCCAGGCCTTCTTTTTCTACTTCTTTAGGTGTGACACTTGAAGCCCACCTGGAAAGCAAGGGCCACCTCTATACCTTCTCTTCAAGTTAACATTAGGGAAACACCAAGATGTAGGTTTGAAAGTATTGTATAAACTCTGTCAAAGACTGTTGGTTAAAGATAGAATATTGTAAGACTTATTTCAGTGGTCAGGTATACACTATACTACTCAGTTCAGTGGTGACGGATGAGTTCACCGAGTTATGCGCCAATGAAATCTATGCCTCCTTACCACAAAAATGTGAATCTAAGAATCAGTCCATGGGATGATAAAAAGGATGCTTAGGAATTTTCACAAACACAGAGATTCTGAAATGTAGTCCATAGAGCTTGCACAAAGATCCAGGGACTTGCCTAACACAAGCTCAGCTGTGTGGCATAAACAGAACCAGAAAAATGTCACTTTTTTCCTGAAGGACTAGTGATGTAATAGCAAACCTTTTAGTAGTGGGACAGGTTACCAAATAATTTAGCTACATTCCTTGAAATATTTGATGATATTTTTAAAATGTTTTTTTTGTTTGTTCAACCAAATACAAATTATTTTATGCCAATACAATTCCGTATGAATCTTTATTAGGTCTGAGCTTTAACTTAAGTTCAATAGCTATACTTCCATTTCAGACAAACATTTAGTACAAACAGGTTTTATAACCTTAGTTTTCACCAAAAATTATGTCTTAGTCTCCAAACAATTTCATTGAGAATTACTTTGGGCTATGTTTTATCACATATTAAAAGGAATTTAACAGGAAATAAAATTTCTTAGCCTCCATGTAATAGATTGATCAGGAGTCCTATAAAAGGTAGAAAATCCCAGTCATTTTACTCCATGAGATAAAAAGCTTACCCATGAGTTGCCAGATATGTTAGCAATGAGTTATTAATTTTGACTAAACTAAATCTAGTGATTCATTATATATATAAATTGTTTTCATATTGAAGTTTCCATTGACAAAAAAAATAATCCCAATGAAGCCTTACGTGTAATGCATAAAGATAAATATTCCCAGAGCTCTGGGATGGACGGAAGGTAAAATTAATGAAAGTGTAACCAGAAGTGGGAAGGCTGTGGTTGAAGTCTGAGCACAGCCAGCATTTCAGAATCCAAGGAGCAATATGCCATAGGAGAATGTTACTAAGCCTCCAAGTTTGTAGAGAGAACACTTTCTTTGGTATGACTTTAGGAGGTCTTTTATACGTGTGGTAATAAGGTATACTTAAACTTAACCTTTGAATCGCCACAGTTACTTACACACAGGAAGCTTCGTCCTGTTTTGGCATTAGGAACTCGGGGACACGCTTCAGTTCTACCGAGGATGGCAGGTCCAGCGAGCACAGGATGTTTTCCTGCCTTGGGGGACCCAGAAGAGAGCCCCGCAGCAATTATGCACTTCACGGCACTCTAGTGGTTTACCGGTTAGAGAGGGCCTTGGGGGGAAGGAAGAATATGGCTCAATTAATTAGAACTTGTTAGCAAACTCCAACTATTACCCTATTTAGCTTTTCAAATCACTGATAGATGAAATACCCACAAGGTTTGGAAAGGAAGTGAGACTGAGCAGTCAAGTAAGCTGATTTGTCTAACAGGACACTAGCTCCTGTGTGCGTTCTCAGACTCTGAAATGCTGGCTGCCAGTAGACTTTAACCACAGACCTCACCTTCTGGTTATCACCTCATTAACTGAGTAGTTTTCTCTTCCTCAAAGCTCTTGCAATGAATGCTGCATGAATTACATTTAAGGCTTCATTATGGTATTTTTTTTCACCAATGGACACTTAATTTAATATAAAAACAATGTGTATAATGAAGGTCTCCATAATTTAGCTTCTTCAGAAGGAAGAAAGAGGGAAACTCATCTTCCCTTTGTAGTCTCTGAAGAAGGTTGATAATCATGATGACCATGGATGAACTGATAAGGAACATTAATATTTATGAATCCATTATGAAGGCTCCTGTGGAATTTTGACTATAGGTGCTGCTTCCTAGTTGTTTGCCACAGCCCTGAACACTCTAGAGCTGGGATCTGAAACAGTTAATGGCTCTTGATAATTATCCAGGCATCAATATTCTATTCAAGTAATATCTTTCTTGTTCTAACAGCATTTTTGGAAAACCTACAATGTTCTTATGGAACAGAATCATACTGTTTTCAAATTATAATTATACAACATAAACTTCGAAGTAACTTTATCTCAGATATTCCTTTGTGCTGGCTAGTTTTATGTCAACTTGATACAAGCTAAAGTCATCTGGGAGGAGGGACCCTCAATTGAGAAAACCTGTAGGACATTTTATTAATTAGTAATTGAAGGGGGAGGGCCCAGCCATTGGTAGGTGGTGCCATCCTTGGGCTAATGGCCCTGGAATCTTTAAGAAAGCAGACTGAGCAAGCCATGATGAGCAAGCCAGTGAGCAGCACCCCTCCATGGCACCTGTATTAGCTCCTGCCTTTAGGTTCCTGCCCAGTTTGAATTTCCATCCTAACTTCCCTCTTGTCTTCAAACTGATTTGGTCATGGTGCTTTATCCTAGCAGTGGTAACCCTGAGACACTCTTCTTTTTGCCTTCACTACTTTCACAAAGGCAAGGGTGTTGGGTAGCCCTTACCCTTGGTGGCTGATGGTTGTTATTAGCTTTGTATCTGCCTCTTGGAGCTTTTGTTGGACTTGATTTTAAAAGATCTCTTTTTAGTTTACTAAGTCATAGTCTTTTGAGTGGTGAGGTGGGTCAGTACAGAGTACTGAACTAAGGTGAGTGAGACCCTGGGTTCCATTCCCTGTGCTGAAAAGAAAAAAGGAAGGGAGACAGAAAGGAAAGAGAGAGGGATGTTCAAAGGAAGAACGGGAGAGAAAGAGCCTCTTAACTTGAGTTACATTTCATTTCAAAGGCTTTGCACACTGGGCTTATGCAGACCATGATGGGGTTTAATCATAGAATTTGACAGATCTCCCACCAGCCTATATTGTTCTGTTGTTGCCTAATTTCCTCAGTTGTATTTCGTAGATCTGGTTAATCTGTCCAGCCCCATGGAAATTTAGAGCTTTTAGATCTTTGTAAGAGCCTTTCAATATCAGGATCGGCGATGCAAAAAATATGATCTCAAATATTTTTAGAAAGCCCAGAGGAGTCAAATTAAACTTTGGTTTTCCAGGCCTCATTCCTTTAACATTTAAGAGACTGTTCTAATTTGTAAAAATGTTGCTACACGGCTATCATCACAGTACATAAAGTCTCTAGTTACAGAGTCACAGACTGCCTCGTTTGTCTTGAGTTTATGGTGTATTATAGAAAATAGAGTGGTTGGTGGGAAGAAGTGAGCTGAAGCAGGTGGATTTATGGGAAAAACATGAGAGTAAAGCCAATAACTAACCCCTCGCCCCTCAATGCACATGCATACACACAGTAGTAATAGCCAGTTGCTTCTGAGTTTCCTTTCTTTGGAAGTCAAAAGGCTGATGAGAGAGGAACTGACTGCATCACTAATTCAAGGCGCAAGCCATCTTCTGCTGGGTATACAGCTCCCAGGGAATTGCTTGGGTGCACACAGGATGGTTGCCTGAGCAAAGTTCACGTGTAGCGTAGTTTTAGAGCTCTGATTATGCTCTGTGATACTCTGAGTTAAACGATAGGAAAATCTGATATGAGAGGAAGGGCAGAAGGCAAACGTGAATGCTTTCCTCCCCCAATTCAGAAAAACAGCAACCTAAGAAACATTCTAGCTGATGCCAATTCTCAAGCCTGCACAGAAATCATTAGGAAGTTGGAAGGGATGCCGGGATATGAAAAGTGCTACATAACCACTTTACCAACTTATTATTTTACATGTCATATCCAATTGCCTCTATATATGAGCGTACCTACACACATGCAGGGTGCTTGTCATCTCCTTCATTGGGTTTCACAGAGAGTTAACTACCAACCCCATAAAAACTTATTGTATTTGTATTGCTAAGTGCCCTACTTTGAATTTCTCAGTGGGTCTCTTAATTTCCCTGTGAGATGATTTAGTTATATCCAAAAGCATATTGTGAATGATAAAGACGTGTTGAGGAATAATTCATCTTATTAGTAACCTAGCTCCTGGAAATATCCACCTGGTCCTAAAACTGCCCCATTTGATTAAATCCTGATGTTGTCCAGTGAAACATTAGCAATGGGCTCTAGAACTGAGGCAAAAAAAAAAAAAAAAAAAAAAAAAAAAGATTCCATGACCCATATCATTCACTCCCTGCACCACGTTAAATCTTTTGACTTGCTAGGTAAACAAAGAGTAGCCAGCAGCAGGGAGTGACCATTTTAATATTGGACAGTTTGTTCTTGATTTGGACAAATTATAGAAAGGAGCTGATAAGCACTCAATAGGCATTGGAGGTGTGAGGAATTGTACAGACACAACATATCAAAGCAGATAGATATCACACAGCATGAAGAAGTTTGGCTTCCATGGCTTACTCTGCTAAATTAAAACTCTAGGTACCTCAGAAACACTGAGGTTGCTAAGAAACTGTGCCTACCGTACACGTATGCTTTTGTGCCATTTGTGTTTGACCAGGCTTCCCTTACCTCCTGGTCTTGACCAGGCTTCCCTTACCTCCTGGCCTTGTCCTGGCTTCCCTTACCTCCTGGTCTTGTCCTGGCTGTTCCTAATTATAAACTTCCTTCAGACGACTGTTCTCCAGGAAGGTCAGCTCTACTAGCAGGCTGTGTTCTGCAGGCAAGACTCATGGGGGTTTTGTCTTAAGGACCATATCTTAATATCATACAAAAGCATACTAAGGGGACCAATTCTAGCCTTGTAAGAATGACCTCTTGGCATGGACAAGACAGTTCATATGTCTTTACTTCCATAAAGCTGCGTGTGATATTCCACAATGGGAACTACTAAGGGAATGACTGTATATAATTCACATATTTACCCACCCACTGGAAACACAGCAGGAGCAATCCAGAAGGCATAAAGGTGATTCTCAATCATGTAAGTGATACAGAAGTGAGAAGGATGTGGCTTGACACTTGAAGGAAATACAGGCTTCCTTCATGCACAGCTGGGCAGAGCCCATCACCACACATGGAAGGAAGATGGAAATGGCTGGCAGGCTCAGTGCCAATACACCCATTCCATGACTGCTGAGGGAGTTTATTGGAACTCCCCACATTACATCCAAAGATGTTCAAGTCTTGGATCCAAAAATATCATCATGCTTCCATGTGAACCTTTACCATCCTTCTGTAGGTATTCAAATCATCTCTAGAGTAGTTATATCTTATATGATATAGACACTGCACAAATGATTGCTAAAGCTTATTATTTAGTAGAAAGAAAAAAAAAAGAAAAGAAAGCCTGGGCATGTTGAGTGTGGATGCAGCTTATTTTTCAGATTTCTTCCTTCCTTCCTTCCTTCCTTCCTTCCTTCCTTCCTTCCTTCCTTCCATTTAGGATTTTGGTTGAATATGCAGGTGTATAGACCACAGACACAGTCAGCATCTGAACACTCTTACAGACTGTTGGTTGAAAATGATTTAATTTTGTTTGATTTATGAAGGTCTCAAATAACTTGCAATTGTAAACTCATTGCTTGTGTTAGTAGGCTAAAAGCTTGAGTTTTGTAAAGTGAGGAAGCACTTATGCAATGGGTCTCAGTAGATGGATGTGCTGGGATGACAATATAGAACAGAGCATGCCACTAACTGCTTCGAGAGAGCTAAGTTGTTTTGATGGCATTTAGAAGAAGTGATTTCCCAGTGCTCTCTGGGTTGAGCAAAACAAGTGAATGAACAAAGTAACCAACAAATCTGCTGCCACAGAGAAGAATGGTGGAAGAGAGGACTGGCAACAAATCTCTAAGCTTTATCCTAGCTCGTAAGTGTTGACAGATAAATTAACAAAATTGGAGGACATTATTCATCTTTATTGAGACCACATAGTAAAGCAAAGTTTTCTGTTCTTGTACTTATATCAGTGGAAGGGACAGTAACTGATGGTCAAAAAACAAGCAAGCAAGCAAAGTGCTGCTTTAGAAACAGAAACACAATTGGCGGTCCACATCAGAACTTCCTTTAGCCTTGGGAACAGAAGCAAATGCAGCATGGTGTATCCCACCATCCCTGGCATATATTCTCCTTTCTCTCTAAGTCATACTGTCAGTGCTGGGGTTTCCACCCTGCTATGCATATGGCTTCCACTGTGTTGGAGGCATCTTGAATTCTTCTCAGGGCTCCTCAGTGCCAACTACTAGCAGCAGACATGTGTGTTGTAAGTATGAGACTTGATTTGAAAATGTGACAGTGCATTCTTTTCTGTATTACAGTCAAGGTTGATGCTACAGTGACTGTTGAGGAATGAGTAAGTGGGGAACAGATCATGGGAAATTTGGAGGTGTGGTGCTGAACTTATTGATGTATGCTGAATAAAATTTCTGAATAAGTTATTTTTATCCCTTTTCACATTACTCAAATTGATGTAAAATATATGTTTATAGCCTCTATTTCTATCTTCCTGCCTTCCTTCCTTCCCTCCCTCCCTTCCTTTTCTTCCATCTTTGTTCCTTCCCCCCGCCCCCGTGATATATGTATATGCATGTGTGTGTATGTGTTTGTATTGGTTGGTTATACATATACTTGTGCACACATGAACACAGAGGTCACAGGTCAATGTTGGGTGTCTTCTTCAGTTGTTCTCTACTTTAGTTTATCTAGCAGGGTTTTTCACTGACCCTGAAGTTCATCACTTTAGCTGATTTGCCAGCAATCCGGCAGGCTCCTCCTGTCTACACTTCCCCAGTGCTGGGATGGAAGTTCATGCTTGCTCATGGCTGCTGAGATCCAAACTCTGCTCCTCGTGTTTGTGGAGCCACCGAGCCACCTCCCCAGAATCCAGTCTTCCTGTTGTTTCTCCTTTTTCCTTCCCTTCTGCTCTCTCTTCTTCCTTCTTTTAATTTCCTCTTTTCTCTTTCTACATGGAACTTTGGCTAGTTCTCATAATTAAAACAAGACGAAGTTTGCCTTAAACATCTGTACACAATGTGATATGTTTAATAAGACACAAGCCCATAAATAAAATCATTCCTCTCTGGTTAAGCTCATTTCTTGGGTAACAGGGGTAGCTCGATTTCCCTCCCCCCTCTTTTTAACCATTACTATCTAAGCTTCCATTTGATAATTTTCTCATTAACTTTTTAGCAACAGAAAGTCAGCAGGAACTTATTTCTTGAATTACTTTTTCTGACCTTCTACAAAACGATAATTACAAAAAAAAGGATAGAGGCCCAGAAAACTTGTAAAAAATTAAGGTTATAAAGTAGCTAACATGATCCCTTCATGCTGGTGTTGATTTCAAAATTAACATTTGGTTCATGTACTTCTAAAATAATCACTGACCCTTACCTTGTGGACTTTCCACAGGAAATGAATACAGCAGAAATTACTTTGACCCACTGGAGGAGGAGGAAATAAACTCAAGGCAGTGCCGGATGGAGGTCAGCAGACGGGGTGAGCTAGAATTAAGTATGTAATTTTTGTGTCAGAATATTCTCTTCCATTCATGAAAATGAGGTGGCAAAGATCATGCGTGCGGTTCCAGTTTCGTTTCACAGCTTGCAATTTAAATGGTAGGTTTCAGCAGCGTACAACTTAATGGGTGGAAGATGAGGAGGTGAGCTCTGAAGGACAGCTAGCCTGTGGGATGAAAGATGTAGGATTGGATTTCATCTGCTGCTTTGTGAGCGAGCGACTTGGTGTCATTCTGAGACTGTTGTGATGTGTTCTGGGGACAGTGGCACTTTGCAAATGCTTCTCTGCTCTTGGAATTTGAAAGGATCATTCTGCAGTCAAGCATGGCCAGCCAGCACACTGTCTGTCCTCTTCGGGTTCCTGCAGCCAGTGCAGGAAATGCTCGCAGAGCTGGCAAGCATGAAAGCACAGAGACATGTCAACAACTTGTTCTTCTTTGAGGTTTTTCAAGATTAACTTCTTTCTTTATTTATTTTTCTTTTTTGTTGTTGTTTTTTTTGGGGGGGTCAGGATTTCTCTGTATATCCCTGGCTGTCCTGGAACTCACTCTGTAGACCAGGCTGGCCTCGAACTCAGAAATTCACCTGCCTCTGCCTCCTAAGTGCTGGGATTAAAGGTGTATGCCACCACTGCCCGGCTTCTTTATTTTTTTACTAGATATTTTCTTTATTTACATTTCAAACGTTATCCCTTTTCCTAGTTTCCCCTTTGAAAACCTCTTATTTCCTTTCCTCTCCCCCTACTCACCCACCCACTTCTGCTTCCTGGCCCTGGCATTCCCCTACACTGGAGCACAGAGCCTTCACAGGGCCAAGGGCCTCTCCTCTCATTGATGACAGAAAAGGCCATCCTCTGCTACATACACAGCTGTAGCTGTGAGTTCTACCACAGTGTACTCTTTGGTTGGTGGTTTAGACCCTGGGAGCTCTGGGGGTACTAATTGGTTCCTATTGTTCCTCCTATGGAGTTGCAAACCCCTTCAGCTTTTTGGGTCCTTTCTCTAGCTCCTCCATTGCAGACCATTAGACTGAGCACAGGGTCTCCAATGGAGGAGCTAGAGAAAGATTAATTTCTTAATGTAGTAAATAATGGAGTTTTATTTTATATTCATTTTATTTCACCATTCTTCTTCCTCAATTTGTGCCCATTCTTTCCTGTCCCCAAATAGTGTGAAATATGTGATATTTTGTCTTTCTCTTTACTATCTTTTTTGTTCTTCCCTTTAGAATTGTTTGGTTTTCATCATAGTCCTCTCCTGTCTTTCTCTTGCCCCCTCTGTGTGTGTGTCTGTGTGTATATGAGTGTGTGTCTGTGTGTGTATGTGTGTGTATGAGTGTCTGTGTATATGAGTGTGTACGTGTGTGTGTTTATGTGTGTGTATGTGTATGAGTGTGTGCGTGTCTGTGTGTATGGGAGTGTCTGTGTATGTATGTATGTATGCGCGCCTGTGTGTGCATGTATGTGTGTTTGTGTGTGTATGTGTGTGTGCATGTGTGTCTTCATTGTGCTGATTATTTTTTGTCAGCTTGACACAATCTAGAATCACCTGGAGAAGGGATATCAGTTGAGGATTTGCCTCTATCAGATTGTCCTGTGAGCATGTCTATGGAGAAATTTCTTGATTAATAATTGATGTAGGAGGGTCCAGTCTACTGTGGGCGGTACCGCCCCTGGACAGGGAGGACTTGTTGGGCTAAGAAAGCAAGCTAGATAAGCCACAGGAACAGGCTGGTAAGCAGGGCTCGTCCGTGACCTCCACTTCAGTTGTGCTCTAGGTTCCGGTTTTGATTTTTCTCAACGATGGATGGTGATATGGAAATATGAGCCAGGTAAACGCTTTCCATCTCACGTTGATTTTGGTCAAGGATTTATCGCATCTTCCCCAGCCAGACGCAGACATATAGATTCAGCAGAAGAGAGGTAGCATGTGTTAGGTGTCTTTCAGAGGCTGGATTATTTTGCTTATCACAATGATCTTTAATTCCATCCATTTTTGTAGGCAAGTTAACTGAGTCATTAGTTTAAGCTCATCCTTTAATCTATAGAGAGCATAACACAAACCTTGGGAGTGTGAGGATCCTCTGCCTAGGAAGTATGTCTCCATATGCTATGTTAGATGAACAGTCTATAGACAGGTAAGTTCTGAAAAGTAAGATGTTGGCTAAGCATCCCTTGTTAGACTGCTCAGGCCCAGAAATGGTTCAGACTTTAGATCATTTTTCAGATTATGGAATATTTGCATATGTGTTACAGATTATGCTGGGAATGAAACCCAAGTTTAAATCATTATTTGTTCCGAGCACATCTCTTACTATCTTGGAGGTATCTTATACAATGATTTTGTGCATGGAATTCATGCCTTAAGACTTCAGTACTTGTATTATTGTGTCAACAACTGACAGTTCTGATTTTTAGTACATTTAGGAATTCACTTGTTCAGGTTGGGAATGTTCAACCTGAAGCACCCCCTTCTCTTCTTGGCTAATATTGCTTAGTCCTTGTGGCTCATCTGAAGTCTGTATCTTAGAGCAGACAGGCCATTCTGTATCTACCCTGTGAATTACTTAGCTCATTGCTGTGACAGAAGCAGCTAAGGAAGGCTTTGTTGTGCTCACAGTTTGAGGGTCCAGTCCATGAGGCTGAGGAAGTCTCAGCATCCCTTAAGGCAGCTGCTGCTGTTGCACTTACAGTCAGGAAGCATCGAAAGATGAATGTCCTTCACTGCCCAGCTTTCTTCCTCCTTACATTATGTCTGAGGCCCTTAGCCAATGGTGCTGTTGATAGTTTGGGTGGGTCTTCCTGCCAAAATCAGACTAATCAAGAAAAATCTGTTATTGACAATATCCAAAAGTTTGTCTCCTGGGTAATTCTAGACCACAGTAGCACAAAGGCAATGTTTGCAGTATCAGCTTGCTCTACTGTTCCTGCCACATTCTGGAATCATGGGTCACATTATCTCTCTTAGTCACTTAACTTTGCCCAACTTGTGTGATTGACCTAGGGTCCATATTTCATAAACATGACAATCCTAATCCTAAATTTTGTTGCCCATATGGCATCATTTAGGGAAACATTCCTGGAAGCTCTCTAGGGGAAAGGTCTTTGTCTTGTGTGGCTGGTGCATCTTTACAATCTTCATCTCAATCTAAACTTTATGTGATCTGTACTTGCTATAAGAATCAATGTGCAATATGCAAACATGAGCTGACAACATATGTATGCATATGATCTTGTGTGTGTATATATGTGTGTATCTACGCACACACACATGTGCCTGCAAGCATGTGTGGGGAAAATGGTGGAGGGCAGTGTACTCAGTTGCAGAAGCCTGCAATTATATGTAGTGTGGGCTGACAGGTTGTAAAAACAGATGAGCATTTCTGTGAAATTCACATAGGAGATTATGTCCAAGTCGAGTTCTACATTTGCAGAGCAGCAGTATGGAATCTGAAGGGTGATTTCTATGTTGCCTGTTACAGAGCATACGTCTCTGAGAAAGCTCAGCCTGTTCCAGGAAATCTTTCACCCAACTGGTCCACTATTATTTTGATGAGCCACTTGTTTTCCTTAGAGTTTAAATGTTAGCCTCTCATCAAAGTGGACTGTTAAGTATCCAAGGGAAAAAAATAGCTCCACAGAAACTAGCCTGGATAAGAAAGTGCATACCAGAGTCAAACTGACACTTAAAATGAACTGTCACAGGTTGCATTTAATCATTCCATTACAATTATGCCTTATAAGGTGTCGAAATCTGTAGATTTGGCATGCTTAATGTCAAACCTTTGCTCCCATTTTCATTTCCTTGGTTTTTTTTTCTTGTCATTACATAAGTTGTTCGATGCACATTGGTTGCCATAATTATTTGTTTCATGGCTTTCTTTCCCACTAGCCCTTAGAGGGCCTTAGGATCTGACTTGACTCACAGGTGATGCTCAATGTATAGTTACTAACACAAAATATATCTTTATGAAAATAAAGATGAATAAAAGCTCACATACTCTGTCCCTTCAGCATGCCCACTGCATGTCAGAGAATTACTAAGCACTGAACAAGTCAAACAACTAAAAAGAAAGCATCCTTCCCTGAGTGTGTCCTGCAAAACTAGCAGGAAGCTCGGTTACCATGTGACTCTCACTATGTTCTTCCTTCCTGGGCAAGGGTATTGAGTTGTTGAATTTTATGTAAGAAACTGCTTCCCAAATGTACAGAGCTACAAAGAGGCAGTGCTGGGATTTAGATGTAGACGTTGCTCTTACCAGGCCTGGGCCATGCTGTGTGCCATCTGAAGACAAAGATTCTATAGCAATCTCAGTGGGGTACTAAGTGCATTGGCATGAAATTCCTCATCTCTGCATCGGATAGAGCTCACTGCTAACTTCCACATAAGATTTTTTTATGAGCTATATATAAGCTTTATATGTTTTGTTACTGTCCCACTAAGAGTTATAAAGCATCAGGCAATACTTGTCTGAAGGCATGCTTCCCTAACATGCAATGTACAAAGTAGACTGTCTGCCTCAGCTGTGGTCTGTTTTAGCTCATGGCAAGGAATGAAAATTTGTAGGTCACCTGATACTTGATCAAGCCATCTGGAGTGTACAAGGAGCAGGAGCTGCTAACTTCACAGGTCTTCCTATGTCATTCTCTCAAACATTTCAGCATCTCTAGCAAATTTAGCGTTCCAAGTCCCCTGTTATAGTCTACACTGGATGCTTTTCTAATACTTGTCTGCAAAGAATCTCAGGTATAGACAGAAAGGGGAGGTCTAGAAATAGCATGGAGAAGGAGAATTCCAGAAGGGTCTTCTAGAATAAGTCACTTCAGAATAGTTCCACTCATGGAGAGGGGATTGATAACTAAAAGAACCAGAAGAGACAAATTTAAAACAACACAATAAAAATTTCTCATAGTTTGTCCTTAGAAGAAGATCTCTGTGATTGACACACTGTGTGTGTGCTTTCCTGGTTCTGTGATGAGGAGGAAGACATCTATCTAGGCGATATTTTAACCTCTCTTTAAGATTTTTAATGTCCCAAATCTATCTAAACATCTAAGTAGCACATACTTCCCTTGGGATTTCCTCTGTAATGCATATAGATATGGAGTCCATCCTATTCACTTTGGCCATATATATGTATATGATATATATTACACTTGGAAAAGTCTTACACTGGAGAGTGTAAGACTTTTCTTAGTATTTTTCTAAGATTTGAAGATGGAAGTATATTTTTTGTTTTATTTTGTTTTATTTTGTTTTTTGAGACAGGGTTTCTTTGTGTAGTCCTGGCTGTCCTGGAACTCACTCTGCCTCCCAAGTGCTGGGATTAAAGGCGTGCACCACCACCGCCCGGCCGGAAGTATATTTTTTGTTTGTAGTATGTATCAAGCTAGCTGGATAGAGTATGCTGTAGAGGATTCCGCTTTCAGATGGCCTAGATCTAAAGTTTGAGCACCATTTGCATAAATGCTGGCATTTCTGTGCAAACAAGGTGGGCCAGATAAAGTGCCTCTGTGTGTGTAGAGATCAGGGACTTTCTCAGAGACTTGGAATGGGGCAAGTGAGTCAAGGTCACTTTTCCTCTCTTACCTGCAGTCACATCCCAATCTGGATTAGCACCATATCCACTGCAAAGTAAAATGTTCAAGGCAACATACAACATTTAACACATGGGCAAAACCCATATGACTGTCTCAGGTTATGATCAGGTAAGAGGGAAGACAGCAAATAATGCTTTGTCACTTTGAAGGATCAAAAGGAGAAACAAAGGGGGTGGTGGTTTAATGTTTAAACTGTAAGACTTCTATCTTCCCAGTATATTATGTAAAAAAAATAAATTATTGGATTGTGGATAATAAAACTCTCTTATTCCATATAAGAAAGAAATAACATCATATTTTCTGTACCTAGTCAATGTTAAGACAATAAAGGTGAATGAGATTCCACATGTTCTTGTGCTCAACAGATGGAAAGTCAAAGGAGGAGATAATGGATCAGGCACCACTCAGACATTCCACTGAGAGCCTTGATACCCACAAAGATGATGAGCAAGATGCTCCTATGTACACTGAGGAGTCTGAGAGGCAAGCTCAGAGAGCCACCATTCTGCTTGCAGGCTCTCCATCAGGACAGGTCAGCAATGAAACCATTTCTAAACCTTTTGATGATCTGCTATTAAAATGACAAGTTCAAATGTCATCCCTACACAGTGTCCACTGGCATTGCTTCCCAGCACACCTTACTAGAACTATGGTTTGCTTTGTGCCTCTCTGAAACTTTGTTCCTATCTTTCCACACATATTTGATCAGGCAGAAGTTATAACAATCACCAGTGCTGCTCTAGCCTTTGCAAAATTTAGCTCTACTTCATCTGGTTTGGGTTTGGGTTTGCAGTGGTCACTTCTAGCAGAGTTGGAAGAACCTACAACACAAGCTTACCTGGGGTAAACTTATTTGGATGTAACAAACTACTTGGAAATGCTTGAACAACATGGTATTAAGACTTGAATATTCTAGGATCTGTGGGGTTGCCATGTATATATTTAAATTGAACATTCTAATTTCTGTGACTTCAGAGACACCTGCTCTACTTTCCATGTCTATCCTTTCTATAGATGAATAATGTTATATCATGGCAGGCTTTGGTTCATGAATGTTGCTTCTATTTAGTCTCCCTATCAATTACAAGCAAAGACACATGAGTCCCATATGTGTCATTCTAGTGTGTGTGTGTGTGTGTGTGTGTGTGTGTGTGTGTGTGTGTGTGTGTAAAATGTATGGTGATTCAAAAAATTTCATCAGGTGAGACATTTTCCTCAGTAATGTCTTTTATAATTACAGTAAATGAGCTGAAATATCATTGACTTGAAAAGTCAAAGACATAGCTTAGTTGGAGTGGGCAGGTGGCATTCTCTAATCAGGAGTGTGGCAAATCCATAATGGTGTCTAATTTATTCCTTTGTGCCACTTAGAACTGAACATGCTGGGTCCATTAAGGGTATGTCTATTTTAAGCCTTCTCATGTCAGTGACCTGAATTAACAAGTACATTCAGAGCCTTCTAAGTGTCTAGTAGTCGGCTGAATTCTGTCCTCTAGGAGTATATTCAAATCCTGCCCTCCAGTACCTGCACATGTGATCTGATGCAGAACAGACATACAGGATTTGGGGTAGGTCCTTAACCTAATGACTGGTGTTCTTTTAAGGGAGAAAAGATTTGAGACATAGACACACACAGAGGGGAAAAGCTCTCTAAAGACATGCTTATCAGCAAAGGAAGGTGTGATGGTTAAAATAGGAATGACCCCAAAGAATCATGTATTTGGATGCTTCAGTCAAAAGAAGTGGCAGTGTTAGAAGGTGTAGCCTTGTTGGAAGAAGTACATCACTAGTTGAGGTCTCAGAAGCTCCAGCCCAGACTCAATGACTCAAGAAGACCTGCTGCCTGTGGATCCAGATGTAGAACTCTCAGTTCCTTCACCGGTGTCTGCCTGTTAACAACCATGTTTCCCACCATGATGACAATGGAATCTGTAAGCTGGTTCCAGTTAAATGTTTTTCTTTATGAGAGTTGCCATGGTCGTGGTATCTTTTCACAGCGATAGAATCTCAAACTAAGACAGAAGGCTATGAATGGCCATCAATTACCAGAAGTTACAAGATGTGGGGAAATTTTTCTCCTATAGTCTTAAGAAAGAAGTTATTACAATCTCTTGATTTTATACTTCTGACTGCCTAAACTGTGAGAAAATAAATTTCTGTCATTTAAAACTAAAGAGTTTGTGATAATTTGTGAGTACATATGTGTGCCTATCTTATTATGTCTGTGTGGTCTGTGTATCTGTAAACTTGGAGGCTTGAGGTCTATCTTTTATGTCTTTCTTCAATTACTCTCTACTTTTGTTTTTTGAGATAAAATCTCTTACTGAACCAAAAGCTCATCAATTTGTCTAGCCAATGAAATTCAAGGAATTTGCCTGTTCCAAACATGCATAGCCATGTGTAGATTTTTACATAGATTCTAAAAATTTGGATAAAGGTCCCTGATCTTTTATGGCAGACACTGTACTAACTGAGTCAAGATAATCTTGAAAGGAAGCAACAAGACAACCCATGTTCTAATCTGACAGATCCTATGAGGGAAACTTTGACTCTTCAATGATTTATAACAGTGGTGTGTGTTTTTATGAACTAGGATACAAAGCAGTTGTTCTCAACCTGTGGGTATACAACCCCTTTAGGGGTCAAACAACCCTTTCACAGTGGTCGCTTAAGGCCATCTGCATATTATATACTTACACTACAGTTCATAACAGGAACAAAATTACGGTCATGAAGTAGAAATGAAATAATTTTATTGTGGGGGATCATCACAACATGAAGAACTGTATTAAGGGGTTGCAGCATTAGGAAGGTTGAGAACCACTGGTAAAGGGACCATGAGGTGAAAGGGGACATTAAATTTTGCCATTGTGTTTGAAATTTGTTTTACATTATGTTTTTGTGAGATGCACATTGTGTTAGGTCAGAAGCTTATGTTTTGATTTTATTTTTGTAGCATGTGGTGCCAATTCAGGTGAGTCAAAAATACTCTGGCCCTCAAGTTGGCAACCCTGACCCTTTAAGATGTCATTTCTATGGATAAACTGTGAGAGGTAAACTGAGGATCAAAGTGCCCACGTGTGAGCTTGTTGCAAGGCTTTTATACAAAATGCTAGCATATAGCAAGGCTTGCAGGAACAAAACCCAAGCTTGAGTGGTTTCCACCTGCCTATAGTGAGAAGACATAAACACATTCATAAGAAGTGGAATGCGTCATAGATGTGGCTCTTTCATGAACCCTCTACCAATAAAACCTATGATCTTCTTTTAATCTATGTGCCTTAACTTTTGCATGGAAGAGTTAGGTGTGTTGACAGAAGCTGAAATCCCAGCACTTTGGAGAAAGAGGGAAAGAGGTCACAGGTTGTATAGTATGTCTGAGGCTACCCTAGGCCACAAGAGACTCCTGTCTCAAAAACAACATAACTTACATGTAAGTTGGTCTAAGGTGATTGATTAAATATCTGGGAAGGAAATAATGTTGTTATAAAAACACGGCCACAGTCATGTTGGCAAAGATGCCAACTTTGTAGTAAGAACTCTTGTGGAGACATAGCCAGGCCACTTATAGGGTGTGGGTTTGTGGGTGAGTCACTTGATTTTGCTGGTCTCAGTAATTTCATCTGGAACTTACGGACTTGATAGTTTGTATATGAGATATGTCAATTCTAAATAATCTCACAAAGCAGGTTCTGATTAAATGGCAGGGGACACTACAGAGAAAAGTTTCTAGGGCCTGCTCTGAGGACAATGCATATACTCTCTTCAGGTTCATTTTATCAGGAGTCCCATGGACGTGGAAGCATGTGTTATATAAAGGAAGAAATCTGTAATTGGGTAACATCTTTGGTTCTGATGGTTTATATTGTCTTGGACCTCTGGGGTGAGATAGAGCTAAATAATCAGCACATCATGCAGTCATTGTGGTTAGGAGTGTTAGATGTTCAAGTGTCTGGAATTAACACCCTCCATTTTTCGTGAGTTGTTTTACATTTTTGTCGAAGTTAGGAAGTACCTAAAGTCTTACCTTTTTATTTTAATGGTGAACTCATAACAGACAAGCATTTGACCGAGCTCTGGAGTGGAATGAGTCCCAGCTAAGGTGAGGACTGTTGTGGGTTCCTTCGCTTGCATCTTTACCTGTAATTGCAGACTCTATTATGGCTGGTATGATTTACTCTTATCTCTCATCACAGAGGGCTGTGGTGGAAGATGTAGGGTGACTATGAAAAAAGGTATGGGATTCTTTACTAAGGTTACCAGGGATAGGGGGCTGGGTGTTGTCTGATACAGAGATTCCTACTTCAAAGCTCATTAGAACTATAGATCCAGACCATTGAACATCACAGAGACAAAGAGAAGCCAGGTGAAAGATCTATTGCATATCCAAAAAACATGTATCTAATCAAGCACTGTTCTGTAGAATCCCTAAACCATTAACAGTCAGAGTAGAACGTTGAGGGTGAAGAGTTTGCCTTCTCACTTTGAAGAATCGTGTGTGTGTGTGTATGTGTGTGTTTATGTGTATGTGCATGTATACATGTGTGTGTCATATATGCATATGTCTTTTGGGTATGTGTGTGTGTATGGGGTATGTATGTGTGTGTGGAATATATGTGGTGTATGTGGTGTATGTGTGTGTGTATGTGTGTGAGTGTGTGTGTGTGTGGTGCATATACACTGTAATCCTGTACTCTGAGGTAAATGTCGATCTTTGTTGCTGACATGTTTCTTGTATACAGCAGAACAATAGATTCTGTTTACACATCCATTCTATTAGCCTGTGTCTTTTTTCTGGGGACTTGATTCTTGAGTTCAGTGATGTTGATAGATATTAATAAACAATAATTATTAATTACTGTTATTTTGACATTGGTGATGGTATTGTGTGTGTGTGAGTGTGTGTATGCATGTGTTTCTCTTCTTTGGTTTTAATTGTGTGAAATTATTTATTTCTTGTGTTTTCTTACATGTAATTAGCCTCATTGGATTTGAGTTTTCTTCTAATATCCTCTGTAGGGCTGGGTTAGTGGAAAGATATTGTTTAAATTTGTTTTTGTCATGAATATCTTGGTCCCCATCTATGGTGTTTGAAAGTTTTGCTGGGTATAGTAGTCTGAGTTGATATCTGTGTCCCTTAGGTTCTGAACAACGTCTGGCCAGGCTCTTCTAGTTTTTCAGAGTCTCTGTTGAGAAGTCAAGTATAATTCTTATAGGTCTGCCTTTATGTGTTACTTTGCCTTTTTTCCTTGCAGCTTTTAATATTCTTTCTTTGTTCTGCACATTTAGTGTTTTTATTATTATGTGGCAAGAGGGTTTTCTTTTCTGGTCCAATCAGTGTTCTATAAGTTTCTTGTATATAAGCATCTCATTGATGCTAGGGAAATTTTCTTTAATGATTTTGCTGAAGATATTTTCTAGGTCTTTCAGCTGTGAGTCTTCTCCTTTGTCTATCCTATTATTCTTAGGTTTGACCATTTCATAGTGTCTGAAATTTTTTTGTTGCATTTTCTTTGACTGCTGTATTAATTTCTTCCATCGCATTTTCTGTGCTGGAGACACTCTCTTCCATCTCTTACATTCTGTTGGTGATGCTTATGTTTGTAGTTCCTCTTCTCTTTCCTAGGTTTTCCATCTCCAGGATTGCCTCAGCTTGTCTTTTCTTTATTGCTTCTATTTCCACTTTGAGATAGTTTTATTGATATCCTTCACCTGTATTTTTCTGTATTTCTTCATTTTTTTCTTTCTTTTTTTAATGCTTCTATCTGGTTGAATGTATTTTCCTATATTTCTTTAAGGGATTTACTCATTTCCTCTTTAAAGGCCTCTATCATCTTTATAAGATTGGATTTAAGAGTCTCTTCTTGTGCTTCAGTTTTCTTCAGATATCCAGGGCTTGCTCTAGCAGGATAGTTGGGCTCTGGTGGTGCCATATTGCCCTGGCTCTTGTTGATTTTGTTCATACACTGTCTTTTAGGCATCTGGTTCTCACTGGTACTGGCAGGATAACCCTGATGGCAGTAGGACTTCTTGGGAATGGAGGAGAAATTGTGGGCCAGAAAATGAAGGTTAGGAGACCTGACTTGGCTGGCTATGCCTCTGGTGGACCTCACTGGCAAGGGATTGGTGGGGGAATGTTCCAAACTGGTAGCTCTATGGGCTTCTCTCCCAGCTGTGCTCCAGGTAAACCAGACTGGGAGAGGACTAACGGGGCAGCTTTCCAAGCTGGGTGTTCTTAGGGCACCCACGAGCTTCCACAGAGAAACAGAGGGTTAATATTTCTGTATTAATTTTCCCCAATGCAGTTGAGGTGTCATGGTCTGATAGTTCATGGGTATTATTTAAGCTGGCATAAAATAAAACCCTTTAATAAGTAAACAGTATACATTAATCATGTATCCACTGACACAATTCTAAGCAATGTGTGTAATTCAACCACAGGACTATTTGAATGAGGACTCTTATGCTCTCTATCTTGCAGACCAGCAATCAAAGGACAGGTTGAGTAACTTGAGAATGGTTTTAGAGCTAAATGTTGTTGCGCCAGGATGTAAACCTAGGTAATTTTACCCACCCCAATACATTGCTAATATTATATGCAAATGCTAATAGAATATAGCATTTTAATAACAGCTTCTTCACAGAGAGTCTCTCCTTTCTTTCATCTAGCACTTTGTATTTTAAAGGAATTGATATACAAGGCTAAAGGAGTATTATTGCTACCCTTTACATTGTTCTGCAATGGAAGATAGACCAAGAAAGTCTATGAAACAAGTGATCACAGCAATTCAGATTACATTTGATGATACATAGTTGGATTCTCCAGAGAAATAGATAGGACACACGGGCACATGCGTATACATGCCTACACACATGCACACAAACACACATGAAGATCTATAGTGAGAACTGGCTCACAAAGTCATGGACATGGAGGTATCTGCAGGTCACATCAGTGGTGCTGATGCTGTCAATCCCAATTCTCATTCAAAGGCTTGAGAACCAGAGGGTTGGGAGGGGCAATGGTATGCATTGAGGTTCAAAGTGCAAGCAGGAGTTCTCATGGCTGATGGCAGTATGGGTTTCTTAGCTCTAATAGAGAGTAAAATTGGTCTCTTCTCCTTTATATTGTGCTCACGCCCTCAGTAGATTAGATGGTATCAGCCCACCCTAGTGAGTTTAGAGACTTCCTGCTTGGCTCCAATTCCAATGTGAAGTTTTTCTGTAAACACTTTCACAGACCTTCCTAGACAATTCTGCCTCCTACCTGGGCATCCCATAACTCAGTCACCTTGCCAAGTAAAGCTAACTACCTCAGACCAAGAAAAACAAAACTTAAGACATACTTATAAAAGATCAAAGATCCAGTGGCATTTCTAACAGCTAAGCTGTGAAAAAATGGTCAAGAAAAAAATATTATTTCTTAAAACTTTTAAAAATAATACTATATATATTTTTAAAAATCATAATTGTGTACATTTATGGAGAAGAATTTGATGTTTCCCCATTATGTGTACTATGTGTATGATTAAGTCAAATTAATTATCTGGATTTTCTCCTGCTTACTAATCTTTATAATGATGCATTTGGAAATTATTCTTAGGATATCCAATGAACTACTATTAATTATAGTTGTTCTGCTGTACAATATATTGTGTTACCCTAGCCCTCAGCTTCTCGGGACGGTCCTTGCAGTAGAGGGCAAGAAAGTGTACAATCAACAACACAGCCTCGGGAGCCAGGTGAGAAGCAGAAGCAGACTCAGCAATAGTGGGGAGTGCCTTTCCACCCTCTGCCCATGTTGCCTTGGTCTAGTTTCCTTAACTTACTCTAACCTTCACGTGGTCACAAGTAGATTTTCCCATTCTTAGGCTGAGTAGCTTTTTACTTTGTATATACTGTGGCATACTCTTTATCCAGTTGATCACAGGTGGACATGTTGGCTATTTTCATATTTTGGTTATTGGGAATGGAGCTACAAATAGGAGAGTAAATATATTCCTATGTGATACTAGCCTTTTACCAGTTCAGTAAAAGGCACAGGTAGGACTCTGGGTCATATAGAAGTTGCATTCCCCCCCCCC
>NW_022196913.1:44568694-44577079 GCF_008632895.1 Mastomys coucha | reverse complement strand
CCCCCCCCCCCACCCAGTGCATCCTCATCTTTGGTGTAGCTACACACTTTTCAGCATTTGTTGCTTTTCTTCCTTATTAATGGAAGCCTACCAGAAGTGAGACATCGTGTCCTTAATTAATGTTGGTTAATTTGCATTGCCCATGGGGTTAGTGATACTGAGTGTTTCCTGTGTATATGTGTATGTGTACTATACATATACATTCAAAGTCTTCCTTTGATAAATGTCTTTTGAGCTTCTTTTACTTATTTCTAGACTGGGTCACTTGCTTTCACAATGTTAAGGTACTAAATGATTTCAGACATTTCGAGTATTAACCCTTCGTCAAGTGCATGCTTTGCAGATGGTTTCTCTGAGTCTGTAAGCTGTGTCTTCCATTCATTGTTAAGTTGGGTGCAATCTCCTTTATCAGCTTTGCCTTTGGTGTTTATGCTTTTAAAGTCACATGGAGAAAAATCAGTGGGGAGACCAGGGAAACAATTTTTCCTTAAGATGCATTCATCTGGAATTTACCTACCTCAAGACCCAGCTACACCACTCCTAGACATATACCCAAAGATGTCACACCATGCCACAGAGGCACATGTTCCACTATGTTCTCAGTGGCCTTATTCATTAGCCAGAAACTGGAAACAATCTAAATGTCCCTCTGCTGAAGAATGGATAAAGAAAATGTGGTACATTTATAGCATAGACTACTCAGCTATTAAAAACAAAGACATCATGAAATTTGCAGGCAAATGGTTGGAACTAGAAAAGATCATCCTTACTGAAGTAATACAGACTCAGAAAGACAAACATCGTATGTACTCACTTATAAGTAGATATTATCCATAAAGCACAGAATAACCATGCTGTAATCCACATACTCAAAGAAGCTAAGTAACAACAGGGACCCAGGGGGGACACTTGAATCCTCTGGAATTTTTAGGTTTATTTCTTTCATTAAGTCTTGATTCATTTGGGGTTGATTTCCCTTGGCCAATGCATTCATTTTATGAGATCATGTCAGGATTATGATACTTCTATAATAGGTCTTGAAATCAGAATCATAGTGTCTATAGTGGTTCTTTGTGTTCAAAGTTATTTTGGTCATTTAAAATTCTCTACAGTTACACATAAGCACTAGAATTTCCAACTTCTGTGAGAAATGCCATTGAAATTTTGTTTGAGATTGCATGAATCTATGGACTTCTTTGTGCAGTATGGATAATTTCACAATATGACAGGGATGAGGCCCTTTGTAAAGGCCATGGGATGATGGGGAACCTTAAGGACTATCTCCAGCCTTTGTTTTCCCACTGTAGAAACCATGAATCCAGGGAAATTTTCTGCTAAACTAGGGAGGGCAGCATCAATAGGACTGCCTTTTATTTATCCTTAATCATATATGTTCTCACACTGTGGTCTATATGGGTGACTCAACCTTGCCACCAATTCCAGGAATATTCATATTGTCACTTTTGCCTATGGATCAAGGCTAGCTGGATTTCTGTGAGGTGGAGGTGGGGTGTACAGCTGGAGAACCTTCATTCCTCTGTCATGTTCTTTATTTATTAAGGAAAACACTGATTTAATAAACTTAAATATCCCTACTTTATTTACCTTACACACATTCTCCCATTGTAGAAAAAAATACCCTACTACTGTCAAAATAGATATCACATTAAAATACAACAAAACAAACCCCACATTCCCTATCCCGATGTCTGGGTCTTTAGGTCTATCCTTTTCTGCTGGAAATCCAATCTCAGGTGATTGTTTTCTGGATTTTCATCTTAGTTTCTCTGTCAAACCTCCTTTTCATGCTTTGTTTTCTTTGAAGTTAAAACTCCAATCTGTTAACGTGAGTGTGTCTAATTTTCTCCAACAACAACTTAGAATTCAATAGCTAACTCTTGAATATGTACTGAGCACACACCATACTGAAAAAAATCATTAAGTTATCAAGGTCATGAATTCAGTTAGAATTTTCTTTGTCAAGTTTAGATATAGTCTCCCACTGGTCTTTCTTTTGTCATTATAGCTGTCATCAGGACTACTTTTCTAAAGTATCAACTTGGGCTATAGTAACAAAAATCCTATAGCTTGGAGGGATCCAAATACAGTTCCTGAGGCTGGAAGTTTGAGATTAGGGTGCCAGTGTGGGTTGTTTCTGTAAGGGTGTCTTCCTGGTGATGGTCAGAGAGGCAGAGACCCTTCCCGCTGGTTTCTCTTTCCATAAAGCCATTAATTCTATCCAAAAGATTCAGCCCCATGACTTCATCCAAACCTAATAATCTGGCAAAAGCGCCATCTTCGACAAATGAATTATGCGAGTGCCCAGGTCAGTCTGTAACATTCTCTGTTGAAAATACTAGATTTTCAGGCAACTTTTCTACATAGATCTTAGGTCATGAAAAATTCATTTACCTTGAGTACTGGGAAGTGTACTTATTTTACAAGTGTTTTAGCTCAAGTGCTTCTTGTGTCTGAGTGCTTCGTTTATTTTAGGCTAAAGCTTTGGACAGGACAGAGGCCTGGGGCAGAGGAGCTGCTAAGAGGTGGGGGCAGGCCAGGCCCTGAGCACTTGTCCTCTTTGCTATCAGAGGCAACAAAGTGCTTCTCTGTCTTCCTGGGAGAAGATTTTGACATGCACTTTTGAGGAGAAACAAAGTAAAATAAAACTTCTCATTTTATTGCTAAATATTTATAAACTCCTCTCCAGTTGTCTGAAGCCTTATTTGTTTCATGCTGATCCGGTGCCATTGATCAATTTGGAAGAAGTGACGTCTTTCTAAACACTTACAGAACATGAACCTTTGTGGCTATTTAGATGGCGCATCTTGAGTGTGTAATGTGTCAGACATTCTCCAAGGGTGTAACAGACAGGAGTTTGAAATGGAATCAAGAATAAACTCCGATTCAATGTTGTAAAGTTCCAGCAACATTGATGATTTGCCTTTCAGCTTCTATAGATAAAAATTCTGATTCTCTCAGTCTCAGAGCACAGTAAGATGGAATTTATATGTATGCATGTATGCAGGAGCAGGTAGTGAAACTACATGTGAACTAACAAAAACAGAGGTTTTGCAAACATTATCTT
Organism: Mastomys coucha; assembly: GCF_008632895.1. Classification (NCBI taxonomy): domain Eukaryota; kingdom Metazoa; phylum Chordata; class Mammalia; order Rodentia; family Muridae; genus Mastomys; species Mastomys coucha. The sequence goes on along the minus strand of NW_022196913.1, from coordinate 44,573,994 downwards.
AATGTCCACATTTTGACTGTGTGACCAATTCACTGAGAGTGCTGCCATGTGAATTTCATTTACAGTATATGACTTCAAGGAAAATTCCCAGTATACTCGAGCCTTTAGACACAGGACATTGAAGTTATGTGCAAAGGAGTTTCCTCCACCGGTCACTCTTACTCCAGAAAGCCTTGTTTTCAAAATATCTATATAACATTAATTAATATTAACAAGAATTATTTCTGAATACAGAGAGAGACAACTTTCTTCACATCTACCTCCTGGTTTGTTGTGGTTTTGCCTTTCCTCTTGAGTGAGTTATTACAGAGCATGGTGCTCATTAGCGGCACAATAAAAATGTGCCGTTAGTAAATAAAAATAACTCTTTGTAGTCTCATCGTGATTTTGATCAGTAGAGCTCAGAGCTTTCACAGCTCATTAATTTTTGAAATACCCCAGCAAAGTATAAAGGTGTCAAGAATGACTACTTTCATTTTGTGAACAGAGAAACTGAGGTATTTTCAAGAAACTACGCCAAGGTCACTCAGGGTTTGGCAGAATCAGGGTTATGACACATTAGCCAGATAATTAGAGCAAAGATAAGCTATCCTCAGCAAAAAGCAATAGCTACTGCGATGCTGGCGAGCAGCTGTAAGCAGCATCACTTGGAAATAAGTGATCTTCATTTAGCTCTTATTCTGAATTATTTGTTTGATTTCATGTTGGAGAGCTATCTTCAACTCCCTGTAAAGACTGTTTAAAAATGGGAAAGGTGATCCATTCTCTAAAGTGCTTGCTCTATAGAACATGAGGAACTGAGTATGGATTCTCAGGACACACTACAAAACAAACAAACAAATAAAGAAAAGGATGGGCCCAGCAGTGTGCACGTGTAACCTCAGTTCCGTGGAGGCAGAGATAGGCAGACCTCTGGTGATTATTGATCAGGAAGTCTACCCACATCAGTGAATACCATGGTCAGTGAAAGATCTTATCTCAAAAACTACAGTGAGGGCAATGGAGGAAGAAGACATGGAAATGGACCCAGGGCATCACCTGTATGCATATGTGAACACATCCTCACAGGGACACATGTATACATCACACACACACAACACACACACACACACATACACACACACACACACACCCCAAAGTTATAAAAAATACATAATAAATAATATAAACAATAAATGCAGAATTGTATATTTATATGTTAAATAACTATAGTTATACATATCCTTATGTATAACTATATATACATATATATGCATATGTACATACATAAAATATGTATAATAGTATATACTATATATAATATATAATATATAATATAATAATATATTATTGTACAATATACAAATATATGGATGCATCTATATAAAATTTTTTTAGTCATCTAGATATAAGCACTCCACTATCCACTGATTTTGAAGGATATCATGATACAGACATACTCTACTTCAGTTTTCATATGAATGAAGGTTAAGAACATAAACTATATTTTCCAAGGCCAACTTATATCAAATTAAGTGATACATAGGACACAATAAATCATGGATTGCTGTTTTGAAGAAGCTAAGTATGAGGACTTAGCATGCTCTTGTGCAAAGACATGATGAATGTTGGAGGTGATGGAAATCTTATGGACCCAAGGTGACCATGATGCAATGAAAACAACTGCAGATTCAGAGCACATGCTCCACCATGTTGACTCAAAACTTTGAAGGAGACAGCAGATCACATCTGTCTGCCAAATGAGTCTCCAAGGAAGCAACTCATGAATTATTAGCATAAAGTTTTTTCTTCACATAATTACTCTACATGACTTTTCTGTGTTATGGGCACTTAAAATTTCAAAGGCTTATGCCTTGGGGGCTCCTGTAAAGGGGAATGGTCTATAAGAACAGGGATTACCTAGTTTGTGTGAACAGGCAAGGGTGCACACACCACACACACACACACACACACACACACACACACACACACAATCTACACATACACAGAGATACATCCCCCCCACACATATATCCCCCACAGAAAACACACATACACCACACTCACACACCACACACGTACACCCCACACACCTACAGACATATAAACAAGGAAATTGACATTTTATATCTGTGTCTCCACTTCCCAGTTCTTACGGTGTAACTGTTTCTTCATAGCAGGTCCTCAAGACTGACTCCCTTGCTCTTCGGCTGGCTGTTTACCTCCTTCATAATGTCTATTTTGTTTTCTAATGCATCGTGCTTCTCATATCATTATCTCCAGGACTCCTCAGATGAAATCCAACATTGCTGCTCTTTTCAAATACGGCCCATCACCCTCTCTTGGGACACCTGAGGTGCTAATTAAAGTGTATACTCCTGAGTACAAACACAGACAACATCTCATAATCACTGTGATGAGAACCTTAAAGTGTATAATTTAATGCAAACCCTCTAGGAAATTCATGTACACATTAAACTCAAGACCTTTTCCTGTCTCATAATCATAGCTTCTACTCTGCAGCCCTTACTGAGCCCCGGATATTAAGTACTTCATTCATAATAACTTCTCCACTGCTCACAGAAACCTTTGCCCTGTTATGACACGATCATGTAAAAATCTCATCATGGACATGTATTGCAATCAGCCATTTCCTAATCCAGAAACAGTTAGCTTTATTCCTAATTCCAAATTTCAGAAGCAATTAAGATGTCCCTCAAGAGGTGGATGAATATATCTCAGTACAGTCAGACAATGGAACATTCCTTAGCACTCAAAAGAAATGAGGTTCTCAAAGCCACCTGATCCCATGAAGACCCCAGGATGCTTCTTATTGAGAAATAGATATCAATCAGGAAAAGCTATGTCACTCTGATTCCAACTGTTTGTCCTTCTAGAAAATGGTATCTATGGGGATGGTGGAAAGATCAATGGCTGTCAGTGTTTGAGGTCAGGGAACAGTGAATAAGGGAGCAGAAAGTACTGTTTAAGGCCCTGAAAGTACATTGTATGGCATTCTATCATCAGATACATTGGTCCAAACCTACCAATTATATACCACCCAGATCAAACTTCATGTATGCAGTGGCTTTGGCATGATGCCTACATGTCAGTGTGAGGTCATCACTTCTTACTACTGTGTGACAGTGCTTGCAGGTGTTTGCAGTGGAGGAGGCTGGGCTTGAGGCCCCTGGGACAGAACCCATGTGGACTATGTGGGGATGATTTTTAAGGACCTTTATTTTCTGCTCAGTTTCTCTGTCAACCTGAAGTTGCAATAAAAATAGTCACCATGAAGCTGGTTATGGTGACTAATCTCAACACCTTGGAGTCAGAGAAAGGAATTCAACAGTGCAAGTAAACGTTTGGCTGTATAGCGAGTTCAAGGCCAGCCTGAAGTACATAAGACCCCACCTTGAAACAAAGCTCCCCTGAAAAGTGAAAAACAAACAAACAGAAACAAATAGACCCAAACAGTAGCTTTGTTTTAAAAAAAAGTCTGTGCCAATTTTTATAGAGTGATCACGATTTTAGTATCAAAGAAGAAAATGTCTTTTTTGAGAGATAAACACTGAGCTAATCAAGAGTGAAATATCAAATCTCTGTGGGTAAAGCTTTTCAGCCTTGCATTTATATGTGTAAGTGTGTAAATTACAAATATAAATGTATATGAATATTTATATAGCAATATCTAGCCATTATTAAATTTGGACAATAGCTATATAGTAATTTTATTATGTAATTTTTTCTACTTTTATATATTATCATGCATTTATTCTTTTTGTTGGTGTTTCTGAGCTAGTAAGACTCTTGCCATTTCATCTTGCCTCAGGCTCCGATGCTGAGACCCCAGCCCTGCAGTATCATGGTCTTTCAGCTTAGACCACTCACACTGGGGCTTCCCAAACTGCAGAATAATCTGGTATGAAATAAAACAGTCCATGGGGAACAGAAGTGAATCTAGGCACCCACATTTTAAAAAGAAGCACTGACATGCATCAAGAGCTGAAAATCACTCTTGTAGCTGCTCCATCCCTAGCTTATGTATATGTATATGTATATGTATATGATGTATATGTATATTGTGGCCAGTGTAAAGGAACTTGCCTCTAAGCTCGATAACTTGAATCTGATTTCCAGAACCCATATAGCAGAAGGAGAGAACCCATCCCCTCAAATTGTCTTCTGGCCTCCATACACATACTACGGCATTTGTCTTCCCCCCTCCCAGCCCCCCTGTGGGCAGAGATGATATAGTGAATGAATTTTATTATTGCCTGTTGTACTGGCTGGTTTTGTGTGCCAACTTGACACAGGCTGGAGTTATCACAGAGAAGGGAGTTTCAGTTGGGAAAGTGCCTCCATGAGATCCATCTGTGGGGCATTTTCTCAATTAGTGATCAAGGGGGTAGGGCCCCTTGTGGGTGGTGCCATCCCTGGGCTGGAAGTCTTGAGTTCTATAAGAGAGCAGGCTGAGCAAGCCAGGGGAAGCAAGCCAGTAAGAAACATTTCTCCATGGCCTCTGCATCAGTTCCTGCTTCCTGACCTGCTTGAGTTCCAGTCCTGACTTCCTCTGGTGATCAACAGCAATGTGGAAGCAAACTGAATAAACCCTTTCCTCCCCAACTTGCTTCTTGGTCATGATGTTTGTTCAGGAATAGAAACCCTGACTAAGACACCTGTAAATGCAGGAATATAATTATTAGCCATTTTCTAAATATAGAGAAAGTGGTTCCAGAGACTCCTAGTCACTCCCTAGTCTCCCGAACTTGGCTGGTATAACTCTTGCTAGCTAGCTAGACCAGAGATCAAGTATACTAAATTCGAGTCTTGGTGTATTGAGTATGAAGCCTGTGTCAGCATCTGGTTAGCACACAAGGTAGGCATGATGGTAGTTATGGTTCAGATGGATGAAGAAACCACAGCTGAGATGTTCTTTTATTTTTCTCCTCACCAAGAATCCCTAGGTATCCCCCCACCTCACCTCCTGAGGGGTCCCTGTTCCTGCTCCTTGCCGTGCATTCTGTTGGTTCATCTCTATGAAGTCACACATGGGTGCTTGCCTTCTATTCTCTGTGGCTTCTTTCACTGTTCATTGCTTTCCAAGAGCACCGTTAAAACTCAAGTGTCATAATTGAACGAATAGACTAAAAAATATTTAACCAACACACCATTCAAATTATTTTTTAAAAAGCAATTTTCTACTGTAGGGTTAGAAACCGACAGATCTATTTTAGCCCGCATAATTTCTGATTAACTAATTTAATCTCTCAGAAATTACATAAGCAAACCTGGAACAAGCCACCATCAATTTCTTGCCT
>NW_022196913.1:44566755-44567242 GCF_008632895.1 Mastomys coucha | reverse complement strand
TTTATTTCATGTTTTTACACTATACTATGGTTTTCAGAACAGCTTACATATTTCAAAAGTATTTATATTCCCAAAAGGAACATAGACGATTAACTAGGGAGGTGGCTTGTAAGAGAACAACAAAGTGAGACTGAATGTTTTGCTTGACATTTGTAACTCTTGTATCAAGTTTGAAGAAGAGGACTTTATAAGTTACTCTTTCTCTGAGATGAATGCTTTTCCAAATTATCATAGCTAATGAACCAAATTCTTACCCTCACCTAATGTCTGTGCCACCCTCCAAGCAGAACCATTGTTCATTGAAATAGTTGGCAAATGACTTTATGGATAGACCATCTTAATGCCTACGCCATTTCTTAAATGAATGTAACCTGTTCTCTGTGGGCTGAGAATGAACTCACTCACTTAATCAAATAGCTTTGACCATAGCCGGAACTCTGTATCCAAAAATCGAGCCTAAAATTCATTGCTTGGTGCAGAAGAACTA
>NW_022196913.1:44541717-44566252 GCF_008632895.1 Mastomys coucha | reverse complement strand
TCAGATAAATTGAAATCATGTAACTTTTCTCATCATAATGCAATAAAAGTTTTAAAAAAAAGAAAGAACACAAACAAATATCCCAAGTGTAGTGCATAGAGATCTTCGTATTTGGAAAGGGGAGGCATGGCGATCCATGGGCTGAAGACCCTGTGTGCAATGGGTAAGAAAGCTGAATTTAGGGTCTGAAAGCTGTGACCAGCTCCAGATTAAAGGGGAATACATTTGCAAGCAAACTGGACCTTGGTTAGAACATTCTCACAGAAGGTCACAGAAGGTACTGTTCCCTTGGGAAATCTAATGGCCCCTCTCTATAAAATATAGTAATTTTACAAGATAGCAAGCAGCCCTTCAGTTCCCGACATAGTGGGTGGGATTGATGACAATTTTCTTCTCTGAGTTAATTATACTTTTTACAGGTACCATTGAACTTTTAAAGCATTGTAACACCTGAAACACCCTGGCTGGGCAGAGCATTGGGGCTTTGATTGGTTAGAAATGAGAGCAAGAATCTACATTTCAAATAAACTGTCCTTCTAGGATGACTTGGATGCACATTGTCCCCACCTCGTGCTTTGATGAACTGTTTAATTCCTGTTGAGAAAGAGCTTCAATCTCTTTCAGAAAGCAGACTGCTGGGTTATAAAAGCCTCCACCAAACACCTGCTTGAAGTTTAATCTCCTCTGTCAGATATTAAATATTTGGACACTTAATCTAAATATGGTGTCTATGGGAGGGACCTTAGGAAAGGAATTTGGGCTAAAGGGGGCCGTGAGGGTATGGCCTGATCCAAAGGGACCCAGCTTTATTTTTTGTGTGATCATGAACATGTAGGTGCTCACACCATTGCTTGCTATGTGGAGGCTAGCAATGATATCAGGTGTCTCACTCTATCAAGCTTTGACTTAGAGTTTGAGACAAAGTCTCTTATTAAACTTGGAGCGCACCACTTTGTCTAGATTACCAAATTAGGGACTCCCCTCTCCTGATAGTCTCTGCCTGCCAGTGTTGGGATTACAGATGTGAGTTGCCATGCCTGTTTTTTTAACATGGGTGTTGGGATCTGAAGTTAGGTCCTTATGCTTGTATAGCAAACATTTGAAGCAATTACAGGACTGTGGGTTTGTAGGAGGAGCAAAGTTGTCAGATAGGAGATATTCTGTCTCTCTGAATGTTGTTCTGTGCTGCAGGGACTCTGCATCACCACCACTAAGAAGCATCTCACTAGATGCAGCTCCCTAACCCTGAACTTCCAAAACTTTGGAATCACAAAACAGATACACCTTTGTTTTTCATAAGTCATTCAGTCTGAGCTATTCAATTACAGTGACGGTAAACCGAGTATGACACAGACCCTTGTACAGAGAATAGAAGCTCTCTGTGTCAGTGATTCTCTCTCTAGGATAGTAGCTTGCTTGCAATACATGTGGCACAGCCATCTTACATAAGATGAAGTGTTAGTCTGAATGACTATGTGTGTGAAAAGACCCTTTGGAAGAGGTAGGTGGTCCCTGACAGATGGCCTTGTGAGAAGTCATTCTAACTTACACTGTGATTAAGAATCACAGGACGAGAATCTCCTAGATTAGGAAGAACAACTCTGGGTTTGTCTGTGATGTAATTACCAGAGAGAATTCACTACATGGGAAGACCTGTGCACCCCAAATGTGGAGGAGTCATCCATTGGACTAGGGGTGGGGTGAAATAAAAGGGGTAAAAAGGGATCATGGGAAATGTCTCTAGGCTACCCAGTTGTTATGGTGTGAGCTATTCTGCATGCCACATCTTTCCATGGTAGAGTGAAACAATGAACCAAAATGAAAGTCCAACTAACACTTTATATAAAACACTGTATAGAACTCACATAGAATTTCAACTCAGGATGCTCAATACATTGTTAAAGATGCATAGAGCAAAAGCAAAACAAAGAACCTTGAAAGGAAAATCAGAGCCCTTGATCCTTGTTCTGCATCAGTATTCTCCCTACTATTCAGATTACCCTTCTACTGCATTTACCACTCTTGTCCAGTTATTCATTCTGCCATACTCTTTGTTTATACAATTCTTAGGTTCAAAATGGACCCACGAAACGACAGTGCTAATGGCAGAATTGTTAGTGGGTAAGCAGAAGCCTAAATCTAGCATTCCTTAGGAATCTCTAAAGGCCAGTTTCTGTTTACCTGGGACCTCTATTAATCTGCCCCAAAGGCCAACTACCTGTGTCAAGGGCATCCAGCTTTCTGTTAATCAGACAGCCTGCATAAGTTGAACACTCTCAGCCTGCTGGCTGTCCTATAAAATTTGCCTGCTAGTCTGCCATTTTGTTTCTCTCTGCCTCCTTCCCCTGTGATATTGACTTGGCAGTTTGATCCCAAATAAACCTTTCTCTCTACCCACAGAGTGGTCTAGTTTGGTAGTTTCCCTTGGCTTTAATCTATTACTTGGTATTTTTGTATTTAATTAATTTCCACATTTATTTTAATTATTGCCTTTTTGTGACACTCCATAGCTATGGAATGGTCCCCTCACTTCAAGTTTAATAGGGGTATTGAGGTTGGTGGTCCTAATATGTATTCTCGGAGTAGACAGAATCAGGTGATCAGACTCTGGGAAGAGCAGGTCAGCCCTCACAAGCTCATTCGTCATTGCAGCAGAGAACTTAATTGGCTTTTAGGAGATGGATATCAAGACTTCCACCCTGCACAAAAGAAGGGAGAAGCTGGCCTTTCCCACTAGTTTGTTGCCCCTGGAATAGAAAGGGAGAGGAAGGATAAAGTTTGGGAAGCTGTCTGGAGGTCAGCTTTGCAGTAAGCTGAGTACATGCTTGCTTAGTTGCATGAGGCCGTGGGGCACATCCCTGCAAGTAGATTTCATTACTTGCCCTGTCCTTATTTCAGGATCAGTTTTCTTATGTCCCTTTTAATATCAAGATAGAAGTATATGTCACAACTTTACCTTTTCTCATCTCCAGTGTAGATGCCAAATGCTGTCAATTCGAATTATTTCTGTGCTACATGTTACTAACTCAAGACATATTTTGTCTTAATTATCAGTTAGATCAATATACTTTAATTTTCCCCTTTGGACCACAGGTTAAGCCCTATGTATTTGGGATTTACCAATGTTTTTCCTCGGGGAGAGAGAGAGGGAGGGAGAGAGAGAGAGAGAGAGAGAGAGAGAGAGAGACTCTTTAACTATGTCTATAATTTTAGTTTCTCTGCTCAGTGAAGTGAAATCTTTTCTGTATTTTGCTTGTGCTTCTGAGCATGCTCACTGTGAAATGTCCATCTTGTCCGTCCCCCACATACACCTTTGGCTCAATCTGACCTGGTATTAACCATCCCTGATTCCTACTACTTAGTGGCTGAAAAATTTATATCATTTTGGGTATTTTATTGACAAACATTATTTTGTTAAAAGTATCTTATTAATTTATGGTTCAACTGGTTTATTTAATATGATATCTCTGACCACATTCTTTAGACCATTTACACCTAGTTATTTTATGTTTAAAATGTTATAAAATTATACTTATAGTTTTATAGTTATAGAATATTTTTTCAAACATTTTAATTTATTGATTGGGGAGTGGCAGCAATGACTAAATCTGATCATATAGCTCGTCGGCCTTTGGAACTGGTTGGTGGGAGGAATTAGGGAATCTTTGGAGATATGGCTTTGAGAGCCCTTGATTGCTGCAAGCAGGGCTTAGTGAGCAATAATGACAGGGAGGTGAGAAGGACAGAACGCTGATATGAGCAGGAACAAGAGATATTATGCTCCCAAGGTTTCAGATGGGAGTAAGTGCTTCCTTGAACTCTGTACCAGAGGCATTCCCAATTGTTATGGAAAAGGAGGTGTCTACATTCTTCCCTTGTCCTGAGTCATTGTGTGAGAATGAATTTAAAGTGATGGACTAATTAATCCAGTGAAGGAAGTTTAGAGGTGCCGTAAATTCAGATTGTGGCATGGTTATTGCTGGTTGCTTTTTTGTTTGTTTGTTTTTTTGAGACAGGGTTTCTCTGTATAGCTTTGGCTCTCCTGGAACTCACTCTAGACCAGGCTGGCCTTGAACTCAAAAATCCACCTGCCTCTGCCTCCCAAGTGCTGGGATTAAAGGCATGCACCACCTCTGAATAGCTGCTGTTTGCTTTTAATAACTATAAAGTAAAAAGAAAAGAATGAGCAAAAATCAGAGTTGAAAGTCTTTAAAAGGTTTACAGTTTTCCCAGAGGGAATGGGGGACATGTATAAAGTTGCAGCCAAGGGAGGGTGAATTTCTTTGTTATTTATTTTAATCCCTGAATACAGGAACTTCATTAAAAAGAACACAAATGCTTTGCACTGTGGCAATAGAACATACAAGGAATTGACTGGACTTTGCCTATTTTAGGGTTCATAGGTTTTTTTTCCCCCTTAGAAAGACTTTGCTTTGAAGAGAGAGGTATTGGGCTCTCTTCTGGAACAGGGCTTCCTAAGTATGTATCTCCTGTATTCAGTAAATGGTGAAGAAGGGCATAGCAACTGTCCAAGCTGCAGCAAACCCCCATGTTTGTCTGCATGATTCTGGTTTTGCAAGCATATAAAAATCAAGTATTATCAGGTTTGGGAAGTCAGGAAGTACAGCGCATTGTGTCCTAGCTGGCTTTATGTCAATTTGATACAAGCCAGAGTCCCTGGAAAAAAGAAAACCTTAACTGACCCATCTGTAGGGGATTTTCTTAAGAAGGGATTAAAGTGATCTGGGAGGGCCCAGCCCATTCTGCGTGGTGCCGTTCCTGGTCTTGTGGTCCTGGGTACTATAAGAAAGCAGGCTGAGCAAGTCATGATGAGCAACCCCGTAACCGGCACCCAGCCATGGCCTCTGTATCAATTTCTGCCTCCAGGTTATTGCCTTGTACTGACTTTCTTCAGTGATGAAAATTGATTCAAGAGCATAAGGCAAATAAATCCTTTTCTATACAACTTGCTTTGGTCATGGTGTTTCATCATAGCAATAGTAACTCTAGGTAAGATACAGTGTATGGTTCCCTGAAGGTAGCCCCTCTTCCAGAAGGGAGCCCAAGACCTCACTCTTTAAAGCAAAGTCTTTCCAATGGGGTAGAACCTTCAGGCATGCATGAAACTCTGATGTGAGCATAAATTTTGATAGAAATCCCAGTAAGTTAGAGGTGCCAGGCACATGGATGTGTTTGCCTTACTGAGCTTCAGTATTTCTTTGGTGCAGTCTTTCCGTTATTTGTTTATTCCCCTCTCTTGAAATTGAAACGTTCATATTGTTATTGTATATTGGAAATTTATGAGGTGTTTTTGATTTTATAAGACCTCACAACTGACAGTTTGTTCTGAGTAAGAGAAAGAACTTTGGATTAGGACTTTTGAACTCAACTGTAACTGTTAAAACTTTGGAAAATTTAAATACTCTTCTTACTAAATTTATTTAATTTATTTCTCTCTCTCTCTGTCTGTCTTTGCATATGTATGTGTGTGTGTGTGTGTGTGTGTGTGTGTGTGTATGTGTGTGTGTGTGTGCACATGCCATAATGAATGAATGGAAGTCAGAGAACAGCTTGTCAGACTCAGGTATCTTCTTCTACCATATGTGTTGTAGGGATTGAGCTCAGGTCAACAGACCTGGTGGTAAACACCTTTTTCTGTTGATCTATTTACCTTACCATCCTAAGGTTTTAGAACCTCTTGAAGTTGAGGTCAGTATAATGTTTATAGTTATAAAATAGCTATAATCCTCTGGAAACAGAAATGGAATGTTGTAGTTTTGAGTGTTAAATGTCTCTGACAGGCTCATGTGTTAGATTTGTCCCTGGATTTGGAAGCTGCAGTGTGTCAGTGTGTTCCACAGTATACCCCTTTGTCCACACATCTTCACTTGCCATTGCTCATTGCAGTGAGTTCATTGGTCTGCTTAGAGATCTTTGGCTTATGTGACACCATCAATATTAGATCCTTGTTAGGACACCTCCTAGTATCCTGTTGTTGCCAGGTGTCATGGAGATCCTTCAGCTTTGGATCAGCAGTACTGGCCCTTGCATGTGTCTCAAACATCTGAGGATGATACAGAGTTTGCCAACTCAGAACTCTGAATCTAGGCCTGGGTGATAGCTGAGTTCTTCAGCCCACTGGATCTCCATTATCTGTAGTACCAGAGCAAGGTCTCCGGTACTGCTCCAGCGAGACCACTCGATTTTACCACTGTCAGAAGGTAGGGTCAGCTTCCCTGCTCTCATGCCTTGGGGCAGCTCATCCACAGCCATGCCTCCAGAGCCAGCTCCACTATGCTGCCCAATCAAGACAAGGTATGGGGCCCACACTCCAAGTGCTGCAGCCTGTAAGAGACTGGGGCCAACTCTCAGGCTCTCATACCCTAAGGGCTGGCTTACCTGGGATATCAGGGCCAGCTCCCCTGGGCTGCTCAGGTGAGGTACAGGACCAACTCTACTCTCCCAAGTGCTGCAGCCAGTGAGGAGCAGGGCTAGTTCTCCTATCCTCATGCCCTCATGCTCAGCTTTCCTGACTACTGCAAGTGTCAAGGTGGTGGGAGGGCATCACTCCCGTACCTATGCCACCTCACCTAGAGGAGTGAGAGGGACATCTCTCCCTTGCTCATGCACCTAGGGCTGGCTCACCTCTACCATCAGGCCCAGCTCTACTATGCTACAGCTGGAGAGGGGCAGGGACTACTCTCCTGCTCTCATTACCCTGGGGCCAGCTCTTCTAAGTACTGCAGATGGTGAGGGTGAGGGGAAAGGCATTAGCCTGCACCCATGCCCCTTCAAAAAGAGGAGTGTCAGGACCAGCTCTTCCTTGCCCTTGTTCTTGCTCGTGGCATTGGCTTACCTGAACAAACACTCATCACCAGGGTCAGCTCTGATGTGCAGATTAGGCAAGGTACATGGTCTGTTTTTCCAAGTGCTACAGCTAGTGAGGGGCAGGGTTAGCTCTCGTGTGCTCATGACCCTGTAGGCAGCTTTCCCAACCGTTCGAGATGGCAGGAGTGGGAGGGTGGGGAAATGGGGGACTAGCGGGGACATCACCTCTGCATAGGTGCTACCCCTTGGCAGGTGAGTGGCAGGGTCAGTTCTCCCACACTCATGACATTTAGGATGGCGTATCCATACCCTTGCCACCAGAGGCCAGCTCTACTGTGTGTCTGGTTGAGACATAGGGCCTGGTCTCTGGAATTCTGCCACCGGTAAGAGGTGAGGCCAGCTCTCTAGAGCCCCACAGCCATTGGAGGGGGGAATAGCTCTGCACAGTCCCTGAATATCCATGTGGTCCCTTGACAACTGCCCCACCAGAGATGCCCCCATGTTCTCTAGTGGAAATGTGAGCCACTGACATCAACATCCACCCCTGCTGTTGCACAGCCATAGATTCAGACATTGTCCTCAATGACAGGTGGGGCTGGGACTTGCCATGGTCCCAGATTACAGAGCTGGCCACTCACATTTCTCTTCTCTATGATGACTATGATAGATCCTCAGTCTCCAGTTCCATCTCTCTTCATAAGGCCTAAGCTGTTCCACTTCTCTCCCACCTGACCATCACATATTCACACACTGAGATGGCTCCTACTGCAAGCTAGCCACACAGCTGGCAGGCCCATGGTGACACCTTTGGTCCATGCATGGCAGTCCATATATCTTCCCCCTCCCATGCTACACTGCCTGGAGGTGATTTGACTTTATGAGTCTCAGCTATAAAACAGCTTGGGTCACCAAGCCAGGCATCAAGCTAGGATGAGCAAAGGACTGCCACTGCTCTGCCTCTGACTGATGGAAGACCACCACCACCAACGAGCTGACTCTTTGCCCATTGCCAGGTGTGGCCCTTAAGGCTTTTACTTCAGAATGCTCTGCCCTAAACAGGGTATCACACTACCCTTCCAAGGCTCAGGGATCATTCAGCAGTTTTTGTTTTGTTGTTTGTTTGTTTGTTAGTTTTGCTTTTGGTTTTGTTGTTATTTTTTAATGAAGCATATACTCACATAAAAAAATTAATGTTAGCTTCTATGTGGTCCAATTTCCTGGATGAGTGTGAACACTCCATTTTTTTCTCTATCTTCCTTGTACCTGGCAAAGCAGGAATGTTCTAGGCTTGGTTTCTGAAGGGGAGGGACTTCTCTTTAGGAAAAGACTCTCAAAATTTTACCCCTAATAAGAATTCAGTTTAACCAGAAAACAAAACAAAACAAAACAAAACAAACTAGAAAAGCTTTTGGAAATCAGCCTTTGTTTTATCCTTAGGTTAAACAACTGAAGACAGTTCACTTTATTGTTTTAAAAAATAGAAGCAGACAGAAGAGCTCTCTGCCACATGATAAAAACACAAGAATTATTTATATTCACCAAGTTATAAACTCGTGCTCTTTCTTGGGAATCTTACTACATTGTGTTCCAATTATATACTCCTGATTAAGATTAACTTCTCACTGGCTCCGTACTGGTATAGAAAAGGAAACAGAACCTGTATTTGCTCATAATGGCCAGGAATACAAGTTTAGTGAGCCATCTTAAAGTGTTCTAAGTAATTTGAAGAGCTATATGAAAGGAAGTTATTATCATTTTGATATTTTCATGATTAAGTCCTCACTATGGGTCATACTCACTTGTCCCTGTGGGAGCTCCTAGGATGTTTGAGGTGTTACGGACAGGAGAGTACACTGACTCTGGGGACTTAGAGAATTTGGATTCCAGTTCCTCTGATGTGTAACATGGGAGAAGCTGATTTCTCTTAAATCCGTAACTAGGGTTGGTGAGTTGTTCAAATTAAAACAAAATAATCAGAAAAATAACTCAAGTAAAGGCTTCAAGGGGTCTTAGGTCATTATAAGCACATGGTGAAGGTCCTTCTGGGAAGCACAGTATCCCGGACATGCTGAGTGAATGGCTGAAAACTGATGAACAGTTGTGGGGCCAATTGTCGCTTAGGAAAACAAATTTCACAGAGGGAAGAACATTTTTTTCTTTTCTTTTTATCCTTTCCTTTCCTTTTGAGGCTATAGATTCCTGTAGTTTCAATGAAAGTTTATTGCCCAAGCAGTTTGTCACTTCTCAATCTCTGAACATAGCCCACAATAGACAAGTGTCCTACTGTGATGGTGCGCTATGTAAGTTCTGTAGATAGTTGGGAAGAGTTCATTCACTCATTTTTTCTTCAACTTTTCTCACTTTAGTGGATGAAAATACATAGTAACTTAAAATATTGTTATTAAAAACAACAAAACACTATCACCCAGTATTAGTAGGGAATTACAGGTGATGACAATGATACATAATTAAATTAGACATGGATATTTATTATTTACCAAATGTGATGAGCTACTTGAGTACTTTATATCTTAATGGATTCATTATTGATGCTATAATATGGATAACGTCCCCTCAGAGTGAGGAAAGCAACTTCAATGATGGTGGTGTTAAATCACTCACCAAAGATCCTCCAAGGAGCAATTCAAACCACACAAATAAGCAATATACCTAGGCTCAGGAAATCCTGGCGAAGCAGGTGAGAAAGCACATATCTATTCCCTATGAAAAAATTCATGTGGAGAGGTAGCAAAACAATAGGATGGATGTATGATAAATTAAAAACTCTGCCTAATGAAAACTTCAGTAGCTTAACCAATGAAGATTTATGTAGCAGCGAACCCTGGTGAATGTTAACGTGTTGTCCCAGCTTCATTTCCAATTGCCCTAAAATATCAATTTATAGGGAAAAGAGTTTATTTACTTCCTAGTTCCTGGTTATAGTCCATCATAGCTGGGAAGTCAAGGCACAGGGACGTGAAGCAGCTGGTTACATCCAGTCAAAAGTAGAGTGGGTGTACATACACACTTCCAGGGCGTAGCTGACTCTCCCTTTTCATTTGGCCCAGCTCATGAAATGGTCCTGCTCACAATTCAGGATGGTCTCCCCATCTCAGTTACCTTAATTAAGAAAATCCCTCAAAGGTCGATCTCATTCCGACAGGTCAACCTAATCCAGACAATCCCCCAGGAAACTCCCTTGGCAGATGATTCTAGGTTGTGTCAAATTGACAATTAAAACTAACCAACACACGTGTCTCAAAAAGATGATCATCAAATTCAATTAGTTGCTCCTAACAATACAAACACCGATATTGCATTTTCCATGATTCTGTCTTTCTAGATCGAAGGGGTTTATCACACTGAAGAATTAGAGCTAAAGGAATGTATTGAATGCAGTTAGTATACTAGCTTTGTTTTTTTCTACATCCCAATAGAGATTAGATATGTGCTACCTGAGCATAAAGCTTAAGGAAATGTGACAGTTGGTGGGACAGCAGACTACACCCAACAAGTCAATTATTGGCTGTTTATAATGGTACTACTGATTCAGTGCAAATTAGTACAAACCATCCTCCTTACCTGTTAAGTGAGTTAGTGCAAAGAGCCCTCCATATCTAGCATTGCTTGATGTGGAAGCAGCTTATAAACTAAGTCTTTGCTTATGGCTAAGCTACCCAGTTTCAGCCTACCACAATGGCTGCCCTATTAAAATAGCTGTCATTTCAATCAATCACAGATTGAAGGGTGATATATATCTGTCTGTCTGTCTGTCTGCCTTACTGCTCATAAAATAACCTACCCTGTTATAAGAGTAGGTGAGCTGGCCCTACACCTCACTGGCAACAGCATCCAGGAGAGTGGTCTCTGCACCTTGCCTGGCAGCCAACAGAAGGACAAGATCATAGAAAAGTTGGCCAGTACCCTTGAAGGCTACAGCACTTGGGAGAGTGAAGCCATCGCCTTGACTGGGCAGCACAGTGAAACTCGGCTTTGGACACATGGGTGTGCATGAGCTGCCCCAGGGCAGGAGAGCTACAGAAGACTAAAGCTTCAGAGTTGAGAAATGGCTGCCTCATATATATCAGGTTATTCCCTTATGAACACAGTTCCCCTTACCACTGATTGCTCCTTTCCCACAAAGCCAAGAGCAATCCAAAATGGAGCCATGAAACACTTCCTTGGGGCCACCTCTCTTCTCTTTATTTTGAGTTTATATTCCAAATTTCTCAACATCCAGTACACCACCAAACAGATATTGTATTCCTAAATGGGTGGGTAACAAATATTTTTAGATTATTAAAAGCCATATGTGATCTTTTTGGATTTCCTTTTTAACTGCTTATGCTTCTATCTGGTTAATATCAGGGCTTCAGGTGTTCTATGCCTGAATTCCTTTCTGAGAAACAACTTGAGAACTTTCTGGTTTTCTCATTCTGGATCACGTGTCCCAGCTGTTGGGGGGTGGGGCAACTCAGGCCTTTGGGTACAAAGTTTAGTGGGGTAGGAATGATCTCCTTAAAAATTGTATTTAGATATGAAGTATCTAAGCTAATATCCCCCCACACACATAGTTTTGAGTGTGCACATTTCTTGCCTTTTCTTCCTCCTTTATCTTTGACAAGGTTGTTTTAGTTTTTTTCTTTCAGCATGCATCACCATTATGACTTCCCATAACAATTGTTCAACTTAAGCCACTACCGCTTTGCAAAGACAGCATTTTGGGTTCTCTGCTGTGAGTTGAGGTTGTTTGTGTTTTGATTGTCAGTACTATGATGCTTAAACTACTATGTCTATAGTATGATTTGAGGAGAAGTGTCTGCAGTGTTGCTCTTTATGCCTAGGATTTCTTGGTTACTCCAGGTCTTTTGGATTCTTCCATGTGAATTTTAAAGTTCTTTTTCTAGATCTTCGAAGAATGTCATTCGAGTTTTGATCGGGAATGCATTGAATCCATAGATGGCTTTCAGAAATATGTCTGAGTTTACAGTATTCATTTTGCAAGTCTCTGAAGTTGAAATGTCTCTCTGTGTTCTACATCTTTAATCTCTCCCTTAAATCTTTGGTTACATAGATTGTTCATCTTCTTGGTTAGATTTGTTCCTAAACTTTATTGTTTGTTTGTTTGTTTGTTTGTTTTAGTTTATTGTGAATGGGCTTGTTTTCCTGATTTCTTTCTCCACATCTTTACTTTGGGATATGGAAAAGCTACTGATTTTTTTTTTTTTTTTTTTTTTTTTTTTTTTTTTGCTTTGAATGTATATTCTGTCATGTTGCTTGTAGTATTTGTCATATTCATTGGTTTTCTGGTGGACTTTTTAGAGGGTTTATTTATTTATTATTAAAATCACTTTATTTTTATTCAATGTATGGGCTGTATCTGTGGAGACCAGATGAGGTTATAAGATCCCTGGGGTTACAGGCAGTATGAGTTGCCTGATGTGGGTGCTTGGATTTTAACTCTGTAAACACAGCAAATCAGCTCTCCAGCCCCATGTTTGTAGAACATTTTAATTAATTAAAAAACATCTT
Source organism: Mastomys coucha (assembly GCF_008632895.1). Taxonomy (NCBI): domain Eukaryota; kingdom Metazoa; phylum Chordata; class Mammalia; order Rodentia; family Muridae; genus Mastomys; species Mastomys coucha. The sequence goes on along the minus strand of NW_022196913.1, from coordinate 44,553,892 downwards.
ATAAAGAGGAATATGTTGACTTTTCCCATTTGTTCCCCTTTTCTTACTTTCTCTTGCTCTCTCACTTACAGGCTTCACAGGCTGTGATGTTTCAAGAGTGGCCACTCTCAGGGACCAAACCTCATTCTTAATTTCAAGGGGGAAAGCTTTAACTGGCTCAAATTGTATCATGTACAGCTATGATGCACGTGAAATGCACAAACATTTTACACTGTGATGTTCTTCTTGTAGTCTTAGTATCTTCAGGGATTTGTGTGTGTGTGTGTGTGTGTGTGTGTGTGTGTGTGTAAAAAGTGTGTGTGTAAAAAATCCAAAGCTTCTCCAAGACCTTTTTCTCCATCCATTTACAATCACTCTGTGTTTCTCATCTTGAGCTTAAGTGTTGTGTTAAATTTCTCACTTGGCGTCTGGGGAATTATCTTTGTGTTCCTGGCGATTGCCCACGCCAGGATCTTCTAAATGTGTTGTTCAATTCTTTTTATAAGTCCTTAGTTGAGAATTCTCTGTCTCTGCTCACCATAGAAAGCAGTCTAGAGGATTTTGGGTGTTGTGTCTTTGATTTTGGCATCAGGATAGTACTGGCACTACACTGGCATGCTTCCTACTATTCTCACCCTCTCTATTTGTGGATAACTTGAAGAGCATTGGTGTGCATTCTTTAAAAGTGTCCCAGCTTGACCTGTGCTTTCCTGGGAGACTGTCACTCTGCCACTACTTCAACCTTGGTGTGTGCTCTGAGTCTTATAAAAATTATTTGCATCCTACTGAATTAACTTTGTAGCTTGTGCGTATCTCAGAGTTTATCTTTTTCTATGAGATTTTTCCAGCTTAGTGGACCCTAGGGTGTCGGAATACCTCCTAATGATCCTCTAGATTTCATTTGTATCCATTCTTCAGATTTAATTTCATTTTTTGTATCTTTTCTCATTAGTTAATGTAGTAAAGGGTTTATCTCGTTTTGTCTTCTGAGGGAATCTCCCCTTTGTTCCCTCATTCTTCATACTGTTTTTTTATTCTCCGTTTCACTAATTTTTGCTCCATTCCTCCCAGTTCACTTTTTATCTATTGACTTTGCTGTTTTTTTCTTATTTTTCTAAGATCATTAGGTACATAATTAGGTGAGATTAACCATCTCTGAGATTTTGATTTTTGATTAATCATCTGAGATTTTCTGTTGTTTTTAATGCCCCCCCCAGCTTGAAACCATCTTATAGTCTCCTTTGCTGTGTAGTATTCCAGTGTTCCAATCACTTGTGATTTCCTTTTCTTTTTATTCTAGCAAGTTTTGTGTTTCCTCTCTGGGTTTCTTCAACAACCCCATGTTCATGAAGGGTTTATTCACCTCCCAAGCCTTTATGTGGTTTGATACTTTCCTTCCTATTGATTTCTCATTTTATTCCACTGTAACATGATAGGCTATGAGGGTTATTCTGATTCTTTTGTGGTTGCTAAGTCTTGCTTTCTGGTTTAAAAGATGCTGTCTTTTGGGGAACAATTCTTGGGCTACTGAGAAAGGTGTTTGCTCCACAGCTGGTGAATAGAGTACTCAGCAGAATGTAGATGTTTAGGAAGTCCTCTTGAGCTATGCTGCTATTGCTGTGTGAAGTTTCTTTGTTGAATTTTTATCTGTATTATCCCTCTCTTAATGAGAGAGTGGGGTAAAGCCATCATTTCTTTATATGGTCCCTTCTTTTCCTTTATGCCCAGTAGTACTTGTTTTGTAAAACTAGGAGCCCTAATATTCAGCCACAATTGTTATATTGTTATACCTTCTGTATAGATTATTTCCTTTAGTCATGTATAGTAGCCTTCTTTATCACTTCTGGCTAATTTTAGCTTGAACTCTGTTTTAACAAATATATGTGTAACCTGTTTAGGGGTTTCATTTGCTCACTCTTCCCTCCCTCCCTCTTCTTTTCTTTGTCTGTCTTTTCTTTCTTCCTTAAAAAGATCAACTCTATCTCCTATTTCTTCTCCTTCAATCCCTCCCTCATCATTCCCCTACTATTCCCCCCCTTCTTTATGTGTTGCTTTGTTTAAACCCACTGAGTCAACTCTGGACCACCAGGATTTGCATAAGTGAGTGTCTACTGGAGCATGGGTAGCCACTCAGGGGCCATGTTCTTAAGGAAAAACAACTCTCCCAATAGCCATCCATTTTCAATACCTTTTTATTTAGGGTGGAACTGTGTGCTCATTTTCCCTCTCCGTTCTAAGAACTTGTTCAGATTAATCTTGTGTATGCTGTTACAACCTCTGAGTTCATGTGTGCGATTGCCCTGTCCAGAAAACACCATTTCGTTGTAGTCCTTTTACCCCTCTGGCTTGTCCACTCTGGCATCTTTCTGCTGCCTCTGTTCAGTGATCCCTGAGGGCTTGTGAATGTACACAACACATTCAGAGTTAAATTCTCAACAGTCTCTTATTCTCTTCATGCACCCCAGTTGTGGGTTTCTGTGTCAACTGCCATCTAAGGGCTAAAAGAAGTTTATTTGATGAAGACTGAGAGATGCACTAACCCAAGAGTCAGATAATATGTCATCAAGAATCAGCTTAATCCTATGCCCATTTAATAGATCAATGGCAGTAGGTTTTCTCCCTAGGGCCTATGACCTATGTAGTCACAGGTTGGTGACTCTAGTGGCATGTCATGAGTTCTGTTATGTAAAGTAGGCTCCAAACACATAATGTGTTTGCTATTCCCTTTACATTAGTGCCATGATTTCGCCAGTAGGTATACCCTGCCAGGCTGGTGTGTTCTTATAGCTCACAGGTTTCTTAGATGAGGAAGCATGATGATAGCTTTTCTCTTCTTGTAGCATATTTAACACCCTTCAGCATCGTGAAAGCTAGCCAGTAGGGATGAACTTCCAGGGCAGCATCAGTGTAATTTTCTTTTGTTCTGACTTATGTATAGGGTGTTTTTAGCAATAGGTTCTCACTATCAAGTTTTAGGGATAAGCTGCCATTCTGTACTTGCTTCTCCCCCCTACAGGATGGCCAGGACCATTGTGTACCAGACTGAGCTGGAGGAAATATATTAGTCAGGGTTTTACTGCTGTGAACAGACACCATGACCAAGGCAACTCTTAGAAGGACATTTAATTGGGGCTGGCTTATAGGTTCAGTGGTTCAGTCTATTACATGGCAGCATCCAGGCAGGCATTGTGCAGGTAGAATTGAGAGTTCTACATCTTCATCTGAAGGCTGCTAGCAGAATACTTGCTTCCACCAGCTAGGATGAGGGTCTTAAAGCCCATACCTACAGTGACACACCTACTCCAACAAAGTCACACCTACTCCAACAGGGCCACACCTTCTAATAGTGCCACACCCTGGGCTAAGCATATACAAACCACCACAGTGAGGGAAGCATAGCCAGGACAGGTGAGGCAGTGGGTCTGTGGGTACAGAACACACACACCTGGGACCAACTTCAGAGAGCTGGTTCAGTTAAATGGGGGCAAGAAAGGGGTATTTATGGCCCTGGAGAGGTGGCCAGTGTCTCTGGGGCAAGGTTTGTGTGGCTGTGTACAATTGGCCAGGACAGGGGTGTTGGGAGATGCTTCATCTGCATACTCAGGGGCTTTAGGGGGAGGCAGAGGAACCTTATGAGTTCAAACAAGAAGTGAAGCCTGATAACTGTTAGGATAATAAGTTCATACTAGGGTTGATGGTGGGGCAGCTAGGTTACTCCTAACCAGGAGGGAGCCAGTCAGCACTTGCCATCTTTAGCTGATGTGTCTGGGGTTGACGCTCTCCTCCCTTCCTCCATAACCTCCATTGTAGTCACATAGTAACCAAAAAGAATAGAATTGACTGTAATGTTTGAAAGCCTAAGGGATCCCACAGACTAACAACTTCACAAAAGGTAATCCATTCTGGGTGTGGGCTAAATTTGATAGCCTGTGGTGACTAGGAGGGGCACTGTTGTAAGGTAATTTCATTTAAACCTTTTGATATAAGTGTTTGTATGCATATATTTCAGGAAGCTTCTACAATATTTGGTAGTAGAAACCACTCTCTTGAAAGTCTTTACTGTTACTCATCCCTTCTCTGCTTTCCTTTCCCACCTTCTACCCACTCAGTCCTTCCTGCTACATAATTCCCTATTGCCTCTTCCCATGACCTGGGATTCATCTTCTTTCTATTTAAAGACTTTCCTCTGACATTGCATACTACAAGGGTCTCACTGTGTATCCCTTGCTGGTCTGGAAACTTACAAAAACAGTCCTGCCTAGCACTCACAGCCATCTGACTGCTTCTGCATCTCCAGTGTGAGTCCTGGGCTAGAAGTGATTAGTATCATGCCAGTGAATTTCATGTTTCAAAGTTTCTTAATGATGAGTACTTCTTCTAGACAATAAATACTTAGATCTTGTTTTTAATGCAGTCAGCCTCTCTGCCTCTTTCAATTGGAGAGTTAATCACTTTTCAAGTCATTAATAAGAGGGAATTGCTGGTTCCTGTAAGTTTTGGTTGTTTTTTCTAATTAGTTAAATTGCTCCTTTCCTCCTCCTCCTCCTCCTCCTCCTCCTCCTCCTCCTCCTCCTCCTTCTCCTCCTCCTCCTCCTTCTCCTCCTCCTCCTCCTCGTTCTCCTTTTCCCTCTCCACTCCTCCCCACACTTCCTCATCTTCCTTCTCCCCTTCTGCCTCCTCCTCCTCCTTTTTTATCCCCTGTTAGCAGTTCTCTGGTGTTCTGAGTTAGACTTTTGGCTAGTTCTTATGTTTTTGTTTATTGCTCTCAAAACATTTCTTCTTTTCTGTGGCCTTGTTATTGAGACTCTTTCCCTCTTATGTGTATATGATTTTCTCTTCTCTTCTCTTCTCTTCTCTTCTCTTTTTTTCTCTTCTCTCCTCTCCTCTCCTCTCTTCTCCTCTCCTCTCCTCTTCTTTTCTTTTCTTTTCTTTTCTTTTCTTTTCTTTTCTTTCTTTCTTCTGTAATAATGACTTGTAGTCCTGAATTGCTTTGATTTGTACTTGTTATTTTTTCCCTGGATTTTAGGGTTTCTTTTAGTAGACTGATGTCACTTGGACGTGTTTACCCTTGCAGTGAGCTGCATATTTCTATACAGCTATTGTGTATGTGGGTGTAGGATGTGCATGTCCCAAGGTACCTGTGTTTGTCAGAGGACGACTTGTGGGAGTCACTTTTCACCTTTTGCCATGCAGGTTCTTGGATAGAACTGAAATGTTAGGCTTGGGGGCCAGTGTTTTATCTACTTAGCCTACTGAGCCACTTTGCCTGCTCTTTCCAGGAAAGAGATTTTAATAGATGTCACTTTCTCCTACAGTGTGTTATGGAGAAGGTCCTGTTTGTTCTTGTCTATTTGGAGCTTTACATTCTTTGTGCTCAAATGTCCATCCCCCACTCACCACCCTGAATTTGTCATTTCCCCCTACATTTTCATTAAATAAGATTTTCTATACCTTCAGCTTTTATCTCAATTCCTTCTATCCCATGCATTTTTAGGGTTCTCCTCCTCCTTCTCTTCCTCCTCCTCCTCCTCCTTCTCTTCTTCCTCCTCCTCCTCCTTCTTCTTCTTCCTCCTCCTCTTTATTCTTATCCTCTCTTAATCATGTCATAGAGTTTTTGGAAGCTGTAGCTGTGGTTAAGTATTTTTCTTTATTGATATATAAATGTTAACTATAAGAATCAGTTCTCAATAATGCCAGTGTTCACTATGCAAATGTTAACAAGGCATCTCTAATGGGCGATTTCTCATACTACCAGGTAACATACATTAGACTTAAACTACTTATAAATATTATCCATGCATCTTCATTCTTGTTTCTCTTTGCCTCAATCATTCCTTATTTGGAACAGATATAGTGCTCGCATAGGTTCTGAGCTGTAGGGCATTCCTTCGGTGGAGGGGTGGGATGCAATGAGTGGGCAGGGGACAATCGAGAACAGATAATTGATGTAGTACAGCCACATTGGAGAAATACACAGGGGCAAGAATATGACTGGAGCAAAGATGCTGAACTGTAGGGTGAGGATTGGGATGGGATGTTAAATCTATGTGGCGTCCTGACTGAATGTGACATTCTGAAATACTCCACCTTATTTGTAGAAATATATTCCCAAAGGTTAAGTTAGACATATCTATATTCCTCTGTCTGGTTCCTATTTCCTCTAACTGGTTATATACTGCTCACCTGTGAAGAAGGTCCCTGTAGCTATTTAATAAAAAACTTTCTGAATATTTCAGAGGAGAAGGAGTTAATGACTGGCTGTTAGTTTTATAAAAACACTAGCAGAGTAAATCCAAACGCTTATACTTTGCTATGTAGAAGAACCCAATCCAAGTAACAACAATATATTTAGTAAAATTCATAGCTATTTTATGTAATGTTCAGTTTGTGTGCTCAAACTTCACCAATTGTCCCTTAAACATGCTTTAGCACATGTTCATCTAGTAGGACCCAGTCATAAGTATGTACCTCAGCTGTTCTGTCCAGCAAGCCTGACATACCGACTGGATTAGCTGTGCCGCAGACATCCTATAGACACACTTGACTACTGCTTCCTCCTGGAAGCAATTATTCATCTTTGAATATTTCATTTTGATTTCCCTGATACTGTGTCTATGAAAAAGACAGGATATGGAGAGAAACAGTTCAGATGACATTAGGTCATTGGTAGTTACACTGTTTAGTTGAAAGGCAGAAAGCGTGGCTTTATGTTTAACATTAGAGACATATTTCCCCCCTTTGGGCCCTCAGGTATGTCCCATAAAGCACTTGTTTTTTTAAATAGCTTAAAGTTTTATAAATCCAGGAAATCTGCTAGGAATGGAGATTTTCATGAACTTATAATATGCTCATCAATCCTTGGGTCATCTCTCTGTGCCTCCTCAAGTTATTATTTTTGCCTCTGATTTTACATTTCTGAGAATTACATTACAAATTATGTATTTTCCTGACCTATGTCTTATTGCATATTCCCATATGTACTGATAGAGCATTGTTGTGATTAGAATGTTGTTTGATTGAGATCCCAAAAGTTTATGTGCAGAGTGCTGAGTCCCCAGGGTCTGAGTGATGGCAAAATTGCTGAGATAGCAAACTGCTTAGGAGGCAACTGGGACGTGGGTACCACCCAAGAATGGGCTAACATTGTCCACTGGTGTTGTAGCTCTCCTGGGACTAGGGTAGAACTGAAAGAGTGGGTTGTTAGAAGCCAATTTGCCCGACTATCATGGACATTTCTGCATACAGACACCACCCTTTCCCATTTTTCTGCCATGCAATAAAAGCCTTGCCAGAGAGTAAAGAGATTTTGGACTTTATAATTACAGAACTGTGAGTTAAACCAAGTCTTTCTTTATAAGCATAACACATTTTGTAGCAGCCACACAAGTCAGCAAAAACAAAAACAAAAAGCCTTTCTTGGTTAGGGGATGGGACCTTCATTAGTTCCAAGGAGAACAAAGTATGATATGAAAAACCAAACCAAAGATAACAGTTCTGTATATATTTTAGTTAATTAATTTGGAAATTTTTATGTGTTTTTGGTTTTCTAAGAATAACAAAAATCAATACTAGGAAATAGAATTGTAATACTAAGAAATAGCATTTTAGATAATATGTGCAAGACCATGCTTATCATAGTATAAGTCCCTCATGGAGGGCTCGTGTCTATAATTTATTTGTTTGTTTATCCATCCTGTCACATATTTCAAAAATGATCTGTGTGATTCTTAGCATGATAGAAGTTTCTTCTAACAATTTATAAACTTCTGAATTTCTTATCCATTTTTAATAGATATGTGTGTACCTTTCTGATTTTTGTTAACATTTCTAGTGATTATATGAAATAATGGGTTCCATGATGATCTTCCTACACACATCATTGGATGCGTATCATCCATTGCTTCATCTCTCATGCAGATGTATGAGTGAAAAGCTGTGTATAAGATCCCCTTCATCTCTAGTTTCAGGCAACCCTGGGTGTCTTAGACTACATCATGCTTAGACTGCAGGCAATGACTCTGAGCAGGTGTCGGTTGTAACACTGAAATACGGTTCATCACAAAACCCAAATCTTTGGGACCTTGAGAGTGAAGGTTTGAATCATCTCAAGTAAAATGTGACAAAATACTCATGGTCTTTCAAACATAGTGTGAAGCCTTCCTGTGTGAGAAGCAGAACAAAATCTCATTGCAAAATGGGGAAAGTAAAATCCTTCTGAGGATGTGCCAGAGAGATTGGCAGCCAGCTGCCTGCTCCAATGCTCAGGAAAGTAGAGACTGTAGCTAGCAATGGACAGTAGAGATAAGGTAATTCCAAACCATAGGTCTGTTCATGCTGCCTGGTAGATTCTTGCTGCTTTTGGTAGAAAAAAAAATGGGAAGAGGGAGAGATAAACTAGAAGCAGGAGTCAAACGAATCAAGTCTTGAAGTTTGGGACACTCTTAGCCTCTTGTACAGCAAGCAACGCCAAAATGGCTCTTGAATAAAGACTGTGGCTCAGAAAGTCAAGAGGGTCACTGTTGAAGCTTTTGTTAGGGCTATGGAAGTATCAGAAGCAAAGCCTCAGTGTATTGTTTGTGGAGGGGGAAAGACACGCTGAGGGATGAAGGGCCACCCAGCTCTGCTCAATCAAACAATACTAGATTCCTGGTGAGTTGAGCCTTTCACACCTCCTGTCATAAAAGTATGAGATAATGTTTCACTTTTGCCAAAGGAAGTAGTTTTCAATAAAACCCACAGAAATCTCACAAAGCCAAGAAAACTCTGATTCAAGTCAAGGACTAAAGAGTCCATCAGATGGGGATATCTCAAACATCTTACATTCACCAGCAGGAAGCCGGATGAAAAACCAAATGGCAGAGATATGGGACATCCAAAAATCAAATCAAAACGACAACAACAACGACAAAAAACAAATGGAAATAGTATCAGGGGGAAGCTTATTAACACATGCAATTGATATGTATTGAGAGGTGTAAAAAAAAAAATCAGTGGATTAAAGAAACTAAAAGAGAAGGAAAATTCAAACCACGGAACCTGGAGTTTATTGGGCAAATGCACAGAGCCACAGGGACCCTTTTTTAGGTCTTGAGACTTCCGCAAAGAGCATGCAAGACCCACTTGTTTGGATTTCACAGCCACATGAATCTGTGATCCCAGCCAACAGCTCACCCCTGTGCCTAGCACTGCCTCCCTCTCATAGAGTATGCCTGTGTGAATTACTATTTTTATATCTGTACATATATCAATAGGCTTATTGTTCAGTGTAATTATTTCTCCTTTTACTTTGGAAATGGGTACATAACTAAAATACTATAGTATGTCCTGTGTTCTATATATTTAGCCATATGTTCATGTCCACGTTGGAAAAACCACATAACACTATGTTAGGGAGAGTACAAGATGTGAAAAGGAGAGAGAAACAGGAAAATGAGGGAGAGAGGAGGGAATATAAACATGGAGTGTAATTGGATTGAGGTTGGGATGGGGCTTGGCTAGTAGGAACTAGAAATAGACACGGGAATCTTAGCATCATCAACTGGTTTTCTTTTTTGACCATGCCATCTCTTGCTGTCTGTATCTTCCTGGGCAGCAATTTTGCAAGTAAGGAAAGTCGAGTTTCATGAAAATGCAGCCACTCTGGGTTGAACTGCATCATTCTTATTTGTCTTTGGGAACCATAACTTTGGAGGGTTGGCATGTTCTGGTTTTAGAGAGTCCAGCTGCTCTAAAGATGAACTTCAAGTGTGTGCTGAATAAATTTTATAAATTATGAATTTTGCTTTCATCTCTCTCTTCTCCCATGCAGGATTTGGAATTTGAAAGAGAAGGACTCAGCCAAGACATTCCCATGTCTTGTTTAAAAAAGGAAAAAACATTCAAGAAGTATGTTCCTTAATGTTAAGAGTTTGTGCACTATAGTGTGTTTGTGTATGTATGGTCATGCACGTGAGTGTGTGTATGTGTGTGTGTGTGTGTGTGTTTGTGTATGTGTTGTCTTCCTACAAATTAAGTATGGATGAATTGCCAGTAGTAGGCATCCTAGGTTGATTTAACTAGAGAGCCAGACTTTAGGGAACTATGTCCCCATATTATCCTAGGATAGATCAGTATTCTTCATCTCTGAGATGTTATGGGATGGGCCTTCTAGCCTTGCTGATACAACTGGCAGCTGTATTTGACTGACCTCTCTGAGAACATTCAAGTTCTTGGGCCAGTATAGGAACTCCCAAGGTGTGCGCACAGCAGTCACTTCACAGCACTATACCCAGAGCTGGCATGTGTTAGGAGTCAGATTTCAACTAGGATAGTCTCAAGTGGAGCATTAGTATTTACCCATCAGTCCTGTCTGTCCTTGAACGAGGCTGTCAGCATACTTCAGCATCAGTTAGTTGCCTGTCAGTGAGGTAGGAATGATGACACCTGTTGGGCATCCTTGGGGGTTGAATGAGGTAAGAAGTAAAGTATGTCCAACAGAGTTTCTCTGAGCTTGCTGAACACTCAATGCTACATCATGCTGAAAACGTCAGTGGTTCTCAGCAAGGATCAATGTCATCCCCAGGGAACATTTGGCAACATCTAGTGGCATTTTGATTATGGAAGCTGGCGTTAGATGGGTTGTCTAAGAGTTTTCCATGAGCAGAGGGCAGGATTCATTAGGTAGTCCTGCAGAGGACTGAGCAGCCTCCACAATGCAAGGTTACCTAGTTAAAAAGGTCAATGGTGCCGAAGCTGAGAAGACTGCTGTGTGTAAGTGCTCCCTCTTTACTGGCATTTACTTCCCTTAGCTTGTGTTCCAACTGCAAATAGGGTAAACACTAGATTGGAGCCAGTCTCCCTGTGAAGACCACGTAGTGTCTGAGACACTAGCTGTAGACTTAGGATTATATATCATTAAGGTGTCATTTCTATGTTCAACTAGAGACCAGTAGAACATGGAATAGCATCTCTTCCATGCCCAACGTTTCTAATGATAGGACTTTGTATTATGGAAATTGCCAGGGAAGCCTGTAAGACTTTACACATGAGAGAGCTAATTTCAGGCTAACTTGCAACAACCAAAATAGGAACTAACTTAAATCATCAACAATAAGGGGCCATTTTAAGTAAGTTGCAGCAGACAGATTTAAACACTAGACATACCTAAAATTCTAAATGTAGCAAATAGAAAAAATATGCATATGATGAACAAACTAGAAAATATAAGTTAGAAAATAATATTTATAACATCAGTTTCAATTTGTATTAAAGATGATTAATTTAGCTATTGAGTCATGGAGAAGCCAGTATTTTGCAGAGGTCATATCTAGTCTGTAGGCTGTGGGAAGGGTTTTGATGCACAACAGAGCACATATACAACCTGATATTTGCAACCATGGTTTTGTGTGCACCTCGACACAATCTCAACCAGCCGTAGATAGAAAGTATTTATAGGAGTTGGAATGATGGCTCAGTTAAAGAGCAAATATGGCTCTTTCAGAGAAGGCTTAGCTTTAGTCCCCATTAACCATATTGGGTGACCCAAAATCACCTGCAACTCAAGCTTTATGTCAGTAGTTCACAACCTTCTCAATGCTACAACCCTTTAATACAGTTCTTCATGTTCTGGTGACCCCCAACCATAAAATTACCTTTATTGTTACTTCGTAACTGTAATTTTGCTACTGTTATGAATCATAAGGTAAATACCTGATATCCAAGATACCCCCAACAAGAATCGTGACCCATCAGTTGAGAACCACTCATTTAGGTGATCTGATGTCCTCTTTGGGGCTCTTAGGATACTGTCTTCACATGTACATATACTCACATATACACACATTTATACACATAATTTTAAATGAAATAAATCTTAACAAAAAACAGAAGTAGAGGCTCACAGCCATCCATTGGACTGAGCACAGGGTCCTCAATGAAGGAGCTAGAGAAAGGACCCAAGGAGCTGAAGGGTTTGCAGCCCCTTAGGATGAACAACAATATGAACTAACTAGTACCCTCAGAGCTTCCAGGGACTAAAACTCTAACCAAAGAGTACACATGGGAGGGACTTACGGCTCCAGCAGTATGTGTATAGCAGAGGATGGCTAACTCGGTCATCAATGGGAGGAAAGGACCTTGGCTCTGTGAAAGTTCTATGCCCCAGTGTAGCGGAATGCCAGGGCCAGTAAGCAGGAGGGGGTGGGATGGTGAGTAGGGG